>NC_069507.1:99776902-100076902 GCF_027579735.1 Bombina bombina
AAGTAATCCTATGTCCACACTTTTGTCTATTTTTTTAACTTTTGCATTCCCCCTGTATATACAATTTCACATCTTTATAGATATTGATTCAATGTTGATATATAACTTTATGTCAGTATATGCTCTATGTAAAGCTATATATTTCCCCTGTCTGTTATCCTACACTGGACACTGCCTGCCTGTTACCTAAGCCCCCCTCATGATTTTTACGACACCTCCTCCCCTCCCTGCACTGTCTTCTTAGCTATTCTGTGTTTTAAGATATAATCTGTAAATTCCATTGAATTGGTCAGTATTGCTTTAGACTTGATAAAGGAAGGAACTCTTCCGAAAGCTTGTCAACTTATAAATGTATAGTTAGTCCAATAAAAAAAAGTATCATTGCTCAATGCAATACTCTTGTTATTTTGATATCTAAATCTCTGGACTAACACGGCTACTCTAATCAACGTATATATATATATATATATATATATATATATATATTTTGCATACAAAGAGAGAAGCGCTCTACCAGGAACGAACAACAGCTCAGTGGCTTGTTCTATGGCGATTTACCACCCGGAAGCAGCCTCTTTTAGACCAGTGTGCTTTTCACAGAAGAAAACTTTCCTGAAGTATATCAGTCTGATCCTGCCAATTAAGGTCAGTCCAGCCCCGAAATACCAGGCAATTCTCCTCTGAACAAGGAACATGACAACCCCAGACGATCGTTTCGGCCTCCTATGGGCCTCGTCAGTGAGGTGCAGCCACATTCCTCTAAGCACACTGGGCAAGGAGTCCACGTCTGGTTTCCCCCATCACCCATAGGGAGACTTCCCCAGGGTCATAATAATTTGCATACAAAGAGAGAAGCGCTCTACCAGGAACGAACAACAGCTCAGTGGCTTGTTCTATGGCGATTTACCACCCGGAAGCAGCCTCTTTTAGACCAGTGTGCTTTTCACAGAAGAAAACTTTCCTGAAGTATATCAGTCTGATCCTGCCAATTAAGGTCAGTCCAGCCCCGAAATACCAGGCAATTCTCCTCTGAACAAGGAACATGACAACCCCAGACGATCGTTTCGGCCTCCTATGGGCCTCGTCAGTGAGGTGCAGCCACATTCCTCTAAGCACACTGGGCAAGGAGTCCACGTCTGGTTTCCCCCATCACCCATAGGGAGACTTCCCCAGGGTCATAATAATTTGCATACAAAGAGAGAAGCGCTCTACCAGGAACGAACAACAGCTCAGTGGCTTGTTCTATGGCGATTTACCACCCGGAAGCAGCCTCTTTTAGACCAGTGTGCTTTTCACAGAAGAAAACTTTCCTGAAGTATATCAGTCTGATCCTGCCAATTAAGGTCAGTCCAGCCCCGAAATACCAGGCAATTCTCCTCTGAACAAGGAACATGACAACCCCAGACGATCGTTTCGGCCTCCTATGGGCCTCGTCAGTGAGGTGCAGCCACATTCCTCTAAGCACACTGGGCAAGGAGTCCACGTCTGGTTTCCCCCATCACCCATAGGGAGACTTCCCCAGGGTCATAATAATTTGCATACAAAGAGAGAAGCGCTCTACCAGGAACGAACAACAGCTCAGTGGCTTGTTCTATGGCGATTTACCACCCGGAAGCAGCCTCTTTTAGACCAGTGTGCTTTTCACAGAAGAAAACTTTCCTGAAGTATATCAGTCTGATCCTGCCAATTAAGGTCAGTCCAGCCCCGAAATACCAGGCAATTCTCCTCTGAACAAGGAACATGACAACCCCAGACGATCGTTTCGGCCTCCTATGGGCCTCGTCAGTGAGGTGCAGCCACATTCCTCTAAGCACACTGGGCAAGGAGTCCACGTCTGGTTTCCCCCATCACCCATAGGGAGACTTCCCCAGGGTCATAATAATTTGCATACAAAGAGAGAAGCGCTCTACCAGGAACGAACAACAGCTCAGTGGCTTGTTCTATGGCGATTTACCACCCGGAAGCAGCCTCTTTTAGACCAGTGTGCTTTTCACAGAAGAAAACTTTCCTGAAGTATATCAGTCTGATCCTGCCAATTAAGGTCAGTCCAGCCCCGAAATACCAGGCAATTCTCCTCTGAACAAGGAACATGACAACCCCAGACGATCGTTTCGGCCTCCTATGGGCCTCGTCAGTGAGGTGCAGCCACATTCCTCTAAGCACACTGGGCAAGGAGTCCACGTCTGGTTTCCCCCATCACCCATAGGGAGACTTCCCCAGGGTCATAATAATTTGCATACAAAGAGAGAAGCGCTCTACCAGGAACGAACAACAGCTCAGTGGCTTGTTCTATGGCGATTTACCACCCGGAAGCAGCCTCTTTTAGACCAGTGTGCTTTTCACAGAAGAAAACTTTCCTGAAGTATATCAGTCTGATCCTGCCAATTAAGGTCAGTCCAGCCCCGAAATACCAGGCAATTCTCCTCTGAACAAGGAACATGACAACCCCAGACGATCGTTTCGGCCTCCTATGGGCCTCGTCAGTGAGGTGCAGCCACATTCCTCTAAGCACACTGGGCAAGGAGTCCACGTCTGGTTTCCCCCATCACCCATAGGGAGACTTCCCCAGGGTCATAATAATTTGCATACAAAGAGAGAAGCGCTCTACCAGGAACGAACAACAGCTCAGTGGCTTGTTCTATGGCGATTTACCACCCGGAAGCAGCCTCTTTTAGACCAGTGTGCTTTTCACAGAAGAAAACTTTCCTGAAGTATATCAGTCTGATCCTGCCAATTAAGGTCAGTCCAGCCCCGAAATACCAGGCAATTCTCCTCTGAACAAGGAACATGACAACCCCAGACGATCGTTTCGGCCTCCTATGGGCCTCGTCAGTGAGGTGCAGCCACATTCCTCTAAGCACACTGGGCAAGGAGTCCACGTCTGGTTTCCCCCATCACCCATAGGGAGACTTCCCCAGGGTCATAATAATTTGCATACAAAGAGAGAAGCGCTCTACCAGGAACGAACAACAGCTCAGTGGCTTGTTCTATGGCGATTTACCACCCGGAAGCAGCCTCTTTTAGACCAGTGTGCTTTTCACAGAAGAAAACTTTCCTGAAGTATATCAGTCTGATCCTGCCAATTAAGGTCAGTCCAGCCCCGAAATACCAGGCAATTCTCCTCTGAACAAGGAACATGACAACCCCAGACGATCGTTTCGGCCTCCTATGGGCCTCGTCAGTGAGGTGCAGCCACATTCCTCTAAGCACACTGGGCAAGGAGTCCACGTCTGGTTTCCCCCATCACCCATAGGGAGACTTCCCCAGGGTCATAATAATTTGCATACAAAGAGAGAAGCGCTCTACCAGGAACGAACAACAGCTCAGTGGCTTGTTCTATGGCGATTTACCACCCGGAAGCAGCCTCTTTTAGACCAGTGTGCTTTTCACAGAAGAAAACTTTCCTGAAGTATATCAGTCTGATCCTGCCAATTAAGGTCAGTCCAGCCCCGAAATACCAGGCAATTCTCCTCTGAACAAGGAACATGACAACCCCAGACGATCGTTTCGGCCTCCTATGGGCCTCGTCAGTGAGGTGCAGCCACATTCCTCTAAGCACACTGGGCAAGGAGTCCACGTCTGGTTTCCCCCATCACCCATAGGGAGACTTCCCCAGGGTCATAATAATTTGCATACAAAGAGAGAAGCGCTCTACCAGGAACGAACAACAGCTCAGTGGCTTGTTCTATGGCGATTTACCACCCGGAAGCAGCCTCTTTTAGACCAGTGTGCTTTTCACAGAAGAAAACTTTCCTGAAGTATATCAGTCTGATCCTGCCAATTAAGGTCAGTCCAGCCCCGAAATACCAGGCAATTCTCCTCTGAACAAGGAACATGACAACCCCAGACGATCGTTTCGGCCTCCTATGGGCCTCGTCAGTGAGGTGCAGCCACATTCCTCTAAGCACACTGGGCAAGGAGTCCACGTCTGGTTTCCCCCATCACCCATAGGGAGACTTCCCCAGGGTCATAATAATTTGCATACAAAGAGAGAAGCGCTCTACCAGGAACGAACAACAGCTCAGTGGCTTGTTCTATGGCGATTTACCACCCGGAAGCAGCCTCTTTTAGACCAGTGTGCTTTTCACAGAAGAAAACTTTCCTGAAGTATATCAGTCTGATCCTGCCAATTAAGGTCAGTCCAGCCCCGAAATACCAGGCAATTCTCCTCTGAACAAGGAACATGACAACCCCAGACGATCGTTTCGGCCTCCTATGGGCCTCGTCAGTGAGGTGCAGCCACATTCCTCTAAGCACACTGGGCAAGGAGTCCACGTCTGGTTTCCCCCATCACCCATAGGGAGACTTCCCCAGGGTCATAATAATTTGCATACAAAGAGAGAAGCGCTCTACCAGGAACGAACAACAGCTCAGTGGCTTGTTCTATGGCGATTTACCACCCGGAAGCAGCCTCTTTTAGACCAGTGTGCTTTTCACAGAAGAAAACTTTCCTGAAGTATATCAGTCTGATCCTGCCAATTAAGGTCAGTCCAGCCCCGAAATACCAGGCAATTCTCCTCTGAACAAGGAACATGACAACCCCAGACGATCGTTTCGGCCTCCTATGGGCCTCGTCAGTGAGGTGCAGCCACATTCCTCTAAGCACACTGGGCAAGGAGTCCACGTCTGGTTTCCCCCATCACCCATAGGGAGACTTCCCCAGGGTCATAATAATTTGCATACAAAGAGAGAAGCGCTCTACCAGGAACGAACAACAGCTCAGTGGCTTGTTCTATGGCGATTTACCACCCGGAAGCAGCCTCTTTTAGACCAGTGTGCTTTTCACAGAAGAAAACTTTCCTGAAGTATATCAGTCTGATCCTGCCAATTAAGGTCAGTCCAGCCCCGAAATACCAGGCAATTCTCCTCTGAACAAGGAACATGACAACCCCAGACGATCGTTTCGGCCTCCTATGGGCCTCGTCAGTGAGGTGCAGCCACATTCCTCTAAGCACACTGGGCAAGGAGTCCACGTCTGGTTTCCCCCATCACCCATAGGGAGACTTCCCCAGGGTCATAATAATTTGCATACAAAGAGAGAAGCGCTCTACCAGGAACGAACAACAGCTCAGTGGCTTGTTCTATGGCGATTTACCACCCGGAAGCAGCCTCTTTTAGACCAGTGTGCTTTTCACAGAAGAAAACTTTCCTGAAGTATATCAGTCTGATCCTGCCAATTAAGGTCAGTCCAGCCCCGAAATACCAGGCAATTCTCCTCTGAACAAGGAACATGACAACCCCAGACGATCGTTTCGGCCTCCTATGGGCCTCGTCAGTGAGGTGCAGCCACATTCCTCTAAGCACACTGGGCAAGGAGTCCACGTCTGGTTTCCCCCATCACCCATAGGGAGACTTCCCCAGGGTCATAATAATTTGCATACAAAGAGAGAAGCGCTCTACCAGGAACGAACAACAGCTCAGTGGCTTGTTCTATGGCGATTTACCACCCGGAAGCAGCCTCTTTTAGACCAGTGTGCTTTTCACAGAAGAAAACTTTCCTGAAGTATATCAGTCTGATCCTGCCAATTAAGGTCAGTCCAGCCCCGAAATACCAGGCAATTCTCCTCTGAACAAGGAACATGACAACCCCAGACGATCGTTTCGGCCTCCTATGGGCCTCGTCAGTGAG
The DNA here is from genome assembly GCF_027579735.1 of Bombina bombina. NCBI lineage: Eukaryota > Metazoa > Chordata > Amphibia > Anura > Bombinatoridae > Bombina > Bombina bombina. Next base: position 99,782,532 of record NC_069507.1, read on the forward strand.
GTGCAGCCACATTCCTCTGAGCTGTTGTTCGTTCCTGGTAGAGCGCTTCTCTCTTTGTATATATATATATATATATATATATATATATATATATATATATATATAATTTTTATAGTATATACTGAAAGAATGTGGAACTAGAATTGTTCCACTGGACAGTATGCACTTATAGCACTCTAATACCCAGACTCAGAGGCAAGGTTTCACAGAATAGGTTAAAATGTAACTTTTATTATTGTGTTAAAAATTATGTTAGAACAAAAACACTCAAATGGTTAAAATCAGTAGAGTTTAGCCGTTACAGCTCATTGTATTGACTCACAAATAATAATAAATCTCCTATTCTGCATGAGTATATTTCTCATATCACATAAATCAAACTGATATGATCATCATATTATTCTAAATCAATCATTCTGGTTAGAATTAGCCGTCACAGCTTGTTGAGTTGTATCATTCTCAGTTGGTTGGTTTTCCATATATGGCAAGCATAATTAATAAATGTTGTAAATTGTTGGCAGATTATATAACATTAGCAGGATGGGATGGAGAATTGTCTATGGCTATTTATTGATTAATGTGTGTTAAATTGATTATACTGCCTGTCAATTTAGGTATATGCCTGTGTTTCAGCTATATCTTCATGATAGGGATTTATAGTTAGGACATCTCGTTGAATATTATGTTGTCTCGTTCAGAATGGAGCTTTATATAATCTCTTTAAATATCATAGACAGGAGTTAGGTCAATATATTGTTTTTCTTGGTTCCTACCATTTCTATAGGTGTCTCAGCATTTCTTAGATTATTTCATGTAGTTATCTGTTCAATGACAACGAGTAGTTAATGTGCACCTGTTTCGGTTATGTTATATAATCTTACGCTTTGTTCTCACTGGTAGATGCTAGATTTGTATGTCTCTGACAAGATAATAAGTATATATATATATATATATATATATATATAATTGAATATATTTTTTAACACATATTGCATTTATGTGTCTATATTATATAACAAATTTATCCCTTTGGGTTATACTGGGTGTATACAATGCAGCTGTAGGATTTATGTGCCGTTATGTATCTATTTTATATGACAAAGTTATCCTTTTGGGTTGTACTGGGTGCATTTGCACTTATGTTCGATACAGCTGTAAGATTTGTATGCCGTTATATAGTGTTTCTGTATCTATATTCTATAATAAATGTATTCCTTTGGGTTGTACTGGGTGCAATTGCACTTGTATTTAATACCACTGTTAGATTTTTATGCCGTTATTCAGCCAATAGTTTACTATTTTAACCAGCGCAAGTTAATCAATGTTTTAAAACATTATCCCTGCTGATTTTGGGTCCACTGGTATCGATTAGCTAATGTCCACCTTAAATTCCACTACTATTCTGGGGTTAATATATCCCTTTGAATTGTTTTGTGTGCAGTTGCACTTATGTTCAATATAACTGCTGAATTTATGTGCTGTTGTTCAGCCAATAGTAATTTACACTTGAGATATAATGTTTACACCAGCGTAGGTTAGTCAATAGTTTAAACCATTATCCCTACTTATTTGTGTTTCCACTGGTGTCGGTTAACAGGTGCCCACCTTTAGTTTCACTATTTTTCTGAGGTTTGGATTGCACTGTGAGCAGTTGCACTTATACTCAATGCAATTACTAAAGATATATGCTGTTATTCGGCCAACAGAGAATTTTCGTCTCCCTTGGATTTGCTATTTTTATTAGCGTGAGTTATTAGATGTTATAAACCATCATCCCTGCTGCTTATAGTCTACCGGTGTCAATGAACTAATATCCACCAATACTTCCACTATATCTGTTCACCATAATATCGTTCAGTAACACACGGTTAGAACAGGTTCTATCTTAACATTTAAAGATTAAAAAGCGTCCTCCACACTGCTCTGATGCGTTTCGCCCTTTCCGGGCTTTTTCAAAGGCAGCGAGCCGCCCGGTGTGTGCATATTTATGTGTTCCTGTCAGGGTGCCAGGAATCAGACTGAGACTAAAAGTGCAAAAATAATCACACCTTTATTAATAGCAAAAAATAATAAAAAGTCCAAAAGTCAAATAACAAGCCAGGAGTCAAAACCAGAGCTGGTAGTCAGACGAGCCGAGTCAGGAGCCAAAGCGAATAGTCAGACGAGCCGGAAACAGGAACAAGGAAAACAGCAGAGTCAGGAACAAGCCAGGGATCAGGAACCAGGAAGGACGTCAGGCAGCCAGGTAATACACAAGAACTCTCACAAACAGGTCTGAGACAACGCAAAGGCAAAGCATACTGAACAGAGGCCCTTTAAATAATAAGTGATGACATCACAATTCTGAGATTGCATCCTGTCTCACATGGATGATGTACACCAGTCTAGCCATAAAAGGAAGTGCAGGATTTGAGCAGCATCCCCCACAATGCACCATAGTCAGGAAGAAAGGTGAGTAAAATGGCTGCCAGCAGCACATGGCAAACACAACAGGGAAAAAACCCTGACAGTTCCGGCATCCGGAAGTTTAGCCTCTTCAGTATTAACATTGGCTGATTAAGCTGTCACTCAAATTGACTAGTTACAGTCTAAAGGTGGTGTATACCTATTGGTATGAATTCTAATTTCAGTCTTGTCAAATGGTTACTTTTATTATCATTCATTGTGATATTTATAGTTAAATATAATTTTTAGAGTTTTAAATTTTGAATATTTGACAAATCATATTTAATTTACTATTTGTCTTGTGTATTATTTTTCTCTTTTTGATCAGTAATTATTAGGAGAAATAAATAAATGTTATCCCTAGTATTTATTTACATTAATCCTGATTATACAATCTGTTTGCATAGATTTATCTTACTTGTGTTCCCTATATATGATCCTACATGTTTATTGGTAATTGCTATTTTTAGTTGTCACTATATTGAGTGACTCTTATAATTGTCTATATTTCAATCTATATTAATTTTTTGTATTATTATATTCAGTGCTTTTTATTTTATGTGCTTAATTTTTATTTTTTGCTTTGTATTTATTATTTTTCATATTAGTTATTTTCAATTATTTATTTTTATTTTTATTTTGTGTTTAGTTTCTCTATCACCATGTGTGTAGAATAAAAAGTGTTGGAGTGTCATGCTAAATGAAGACTTTTTTAGTGAGTTAAATTTGTTTAATTCCTCTTGTGTACTGTGAATGGAGATTTCTTTCAAAGTGTCTCTGTTGTGTAAGACATTTGAATAAGTGTGAATCTCTTATCTTATGCATCTATTTCAGAGTGTCTCTATTGTGTAAGAGATTTAAATAAGTGTGAATCTCTTATCCTATGCATCTATTGTGTAGTCTGAACTTAATGTCATCAGGTACCTAGTGTATCTGGTGAAATATATTCTCCAGTTATGTTAATTCTCTAACTGGATTAGTGTATTTAAGTCAGTGAAAAGATATATATATAAAAATGAAAAAATAGAATAAAAATTTTTTTTTTTTTTTTTTATTAAAGTCCTGTGATATATGTGATAAATGTAAATACATGTGTGAAAAACACTTTTTGTGAATGGTGAATGGTAAATTGTGATATAAATGGATTCTGTTTTCATATTGTCCAAATTGTTGTCATAAGTAAGAATTGTTGTTATTTGATTTGTTATATCAAATAAAGGTTTGATTATTTGTATTGAACCAATAGTTTGTAATTCATTATAGAATAATGTAATAGTTGTTTTGTTCATTCATGCCTTTAGGGAAAACAGTATTGAGCAGGTAAATCCATCTGCTCTCTGCTTTTAAAAGCGCCAATTCCAAATCTCCTCCTCTGATTCCTAGGCTTACTTTTTCAACGCCCCAACATTGTAGTTCTTCTTTGTTCGAATGAAGATGTTTTAAAAAAATGCATGGCTACACTTGTGAGTGTTTTGCCTTTTTCTATATCTGTTGTTATACAGCATAGCGCATACACCACTCCTTCAGTATTACAACTGATGTACCTTCAAACCTATCAATCACTTCAGTCTTTGGTACCATATATTTGCATGTACTGCAATTTTCGCATTTATGTGAATCTGGTCTAAATGCTGATCTAGTTTTCTTGGTTTGAAGATGACTGCTGCTGATCATATCTTTGATATTTTTTGAACGTCTATATCCAATTAATGGTTTCTCACCCAGTTGTGATTTCAGTATTGGATCAGTCATTAGAATATTCCAGTGCTTGTTAATGACTCTTACTACTTCTGGAGTTTGATCACTATAAGTAAGAATAAGTCTTGGGGCTTGTGATTCAGTTTTGATTTTCTTATGTAACAATTCTTTTCGATTGGTATGCAATGCTCTGTATCTTGCCTCTTTGATTTTCCTTTTACTATAGCCTTGTTGGATTAGTCTGTCTGTTAATTCCTGTGCTCTGATTTTAAATGTCTGTTCGTCTGAGCACTTTCTTTGAATTCTGAGGAATTCACCGACAGGTAAACTCTTAGTGGTTCCTGGTGCGTGAGCACTTGTCTTGTGCAGTAGGCTGTTTGTTGCAGTTTTCTTTCTATCTGTTTTGATATCACCCTGAGTGTCTTTATATATTGTGACATCTAGAAAATGTATCTTCATTTGACTTGCCTCATGTGTAAGTTTAATGTTCAGGTTATTGGTATTCAGATGGTTTTAAAATTCCTCTAGTTTATCGTAACTACCTTCCCAAATGAAGAAGATGTCATCGATGAAACACAGCCACAATGGGATCATTTTGGTGTATTCTGAATTCGCATCAGTGAAAACATGTTCTGCTTCCCACCAGGCTAAAAACAAGTTGGCATAGGTGGGGGCGCATGCTGTCCCCATTGGCTGTCCCTCGGGTTTGTAAATAAAATTTTCCATCAAATATGAAGAAATTATAATTCAATATAAAATTCAATAATTCTATTATGAATGTATTGTATTCTTGATCTTCTTCCGATCTCATATCAAGAAAATATTTGACTGCTAGTGCCCCAATTTTATGATCAATTGAAGTATAAAGTGATTCTACATCGGTGGTAACCAACCAAGTTGATTAATTAAGATTCACATCTTTCAATTTATGTAAAAGTTGCATTGTATCTTGAATGTATGATGGTAACTCATATACAAATTCTATCAAACGATAGTCCACATATTGGCTTGCCTTTTCACTTAGGCATCCAATTCCAGAGACTATGGGCCTCCCCGGTGGATTTTTCTGATCTTTATTAATTTTGGGTATCAGATAAAAAGGTGGATATTTTCAGATTGGGCACCGTGAGAAATCTTTTTTCTTTTTCTGCTATAATATCCTGGGTAAATGCTCAGTTAACCAAATTATTATACATTTTCATATATACTGTAGTAGGATTATGTAGTAATTTGGTATAACAGCTCTGATTCCTTAGTTGTTTGTGGGCTTCTTTGAGGTACATATCAAGAGGCCAAATAACTATATTGCCCCCCTTGTCTGCATTACGGATGATGATTTCATCTTTTTGTTTTAATTATTGGAGGGCTTTATGTTCTTTGTATGTTAAATTGGCATGTAAAGGAGTTATATGCATATCCGTGATTTCCTCACATACCAAAGAATTGAATAAATCTAGTTGTGGTAAATTAATATTTCTAGGGATAAAGGTAGTTTTGTTTTTAATGTTATTTCTCCATTTTATTGGACTTGTGGAATCAGATTATTCTAATAAATATTCCAGAGCTTTTAAGCTTTCCAATTCATCCTTATTCCATTCGCCTTGGTTTACTGAGATTGAAAAGAATGTTTTAAGAGATAATTTTCTTAGGTATAACTGTATATCTTTTATGGTTTCAAATTTATCCAAGTTGTTGGTTGGGCAAAAAGATAGACCTTTTGATAGAACAGAAATATGTTCTTTTTTTAATTGTATTTTTGAAAGGTTAATAACAGTCAGTGGTTCATTCGAATTTGAGAGAAGGGGCTCGGGGGTCTCCTCGCTTGTCTCCAGTTCCCTGTGGGTCCTCTTTGTGTACGTCCCCGACCCCTTGCTGGTCTTTTGTTTCTTCCCCCCTTCCCTTCCGGGTTCCTCTTCTTTTTCTATTTCTCCATTTAGAAATTTTGTTATCAGCAAAATCTTGAATATCCCTATTTAGCTTGGTCTGTTTGGTTGTCTTTAATTCTGCCTCATATTTATCAAATTCTTTCTGGAATGTTTTTTACAGTTTTTCAAATTCTGGGTTGTTTTCAAATTTCTTCAATGCTTCATTTTGTTCCCTAATTTTAGTTTCCAACATGTCATATTGTGACCGGTCATGCTTTATTAGGATATTCATTCATTTGTTGGAGCACTCTGTTAGGGCTGGAATGCTGGATCCCCGGAGGGGAAGGGGGAAGAAACAAAAGACCAGCAAGAGGTCGGGGGCGTGCACAAATAGGACCCACAGGGAACTGGAGACAAACGAGGAGACCTCCGAGCCCCTTCTATCAAATTCAAATGAACCACTGACTGTTATTAACCTTTCAAAAATACAATTAACAAAAGAACATATTTCTGTTCTATCAAAAGGTCTATCTTCTTGCCCAACCAACAACATGGATAAATTTGAAACCATAAAAGATATACAGTTATACCTAAAAAAAAAATCTCTTAAAAAATTATTTTCAAACTCAGCAAACCAAGGCGAATGGAATACGGAAGAATTGGAAAGCTTAAAAGCTCTGGAAAATTTATTAGAATAATCTGATTCCACAAGTCCAGTAAAATGGAGAAATAACATTAAAAACAAATCTACCTCTATCCCGAAAAATATTAATTCACCACAACTAGATGTATTCAATTCTTTGGTATTTGAGGAAATCACGGCTATGCATATAACACCTTTACATGCCAATTTGACATACAAAGAACATAAAGCCCTCCAAGAATTAAAAGATATGATCAGCAGCAGTCATCTTCAAACCAAGAAAACTAGATCAGAATTTAGACCAGGTTCACATAAATGCAAAAATTGCAGTACATGCAAATATATGGTACAAAAGACTGAAGTGATTGATAGGTTTGAAGTAAGACATACCATCAAAAGGTACATCAGTTGTAATACTGAAGGAGTGGTGTATGCGCTACGCTGCAGTTGTAATTTAATATATATTGGAATGACATCACGTAAGTTAAAAACTAGACTAATGGAACATCTACGCAACATTAAAAATGCAACAACAAATATAGAAAAAGGCAAAACACTCACAAGTGTAGCCATGCATTTTTTAAAACATCATCATTCGAACAAAGAAGGACTACAATGTTGGGGCGTTCAAAAAGTAAGCCTATGAATCAGAGGAGGAGATTTGGAATCAGCGCTTTTAAAAGCAGAGAGCAGATGGATTTACCTGCTCAATACTGTTGTCCCTAAAGGCATGAATGAACAAAAAAACTATTACATTATTCTATAATGAATTACAAACTATTGGTTCAATACAAATAATCAAACCATTATTTGATATAACAAATCAAATAACAACAATAATATGACAACAATTTGGACAATATGAGAACAGAATCCATTTATATCACAATTTATCATTCACAAAAAGTTTTTTTCACATAATATGTATTTACATTATCATATATATCACAGGACTCACATTTTTTAATAAAATTTTTATTTTTTATTCTTCTTTTATATTTATATATATATATATATATATATATATATATATATATATATATATATATATATATATTTTCGCTGACTTAAATACACTAATCCAGTTAGAGAATTAACATAACTGGAGAATATATTTCACCAGATACACTAGATACCTGATGACATTAAGTTCACACTACACAATAGATGCATAAGATAAGAGATTCACACTTATTTAAATCTCTTACACTATAGAGACACTTTGAAATAGATGCATAAGATAAGAGATTCACACTTATTCAAATGTCTTTGAAAGAAATCTCCATTCACAGTACACGAGAGGAATTATACAAATTTAACTCACTAAAAAAAAGTATTGACTTAGAATGACACTCCAACACTTTATTCTACACACATGGTGATAGAGAAACTAAACACAAAATAAAAATAAATAATTGAAAATAACAAACGAATTTGAAAAATAATAAATACAAACCAAAAAATAAAAATTAAACACACAAAATAAAAAGCACTGAATATAATAATACAAAATCAAAATTAATATAGATTGCAATATAGATAATTATAAGAGTCACTCAATATAGTGACAACTAAAAGTAGCAATTACCAATAAACATGTAGGATCATATATAGGGAACACAAGTAAGAGAAATCTATGCAAACAGATTGTATAATCAGGATTAATGTAAATAAATACTAGGGATAACATTTATTTCTCCTAATAATTACTGATCAAAAAGAGAAAAATAATACACAAGACAAATAGCAAATTAAATATGATTTGTCAAATATTCAAACTTTAAAACTCTAAAAATGATATTTAACTATAAATATCACAATGAATGATAATAAAAGTAACCATTTGACGAGACTGAAATTAGAATTCATACCAATAAGTATACACCACCTTTAGACTGTAACTAGTCAATTTGAATGATAGCTTAATCAGCCAATGTTAATACTGAAGAGGCTAAACATCCGGATACCGGAACACATCAATATGCACACACCGGGCGGCTCGCTGCCTTTGAAAAAGCATGGAAAGGGCAAAACGCATCAGAGCAGTGTGAAGGACGCTTTTTAATCTTTAAATGTTAAGATAGAACCTGTTCTAACCGTGTGTTACTGAATGATATTATGATGAACAGATATAGTGGAAGTATTGGTGGATATTAATTAATTGACACCGGTAGACTATAAAGCAGCAGGGATTATGGTTTATAGCATCTAATAACTCGCGCTAATGAAAATAGCAAATCCAAGGGAGAGGAAAATTCTCTGTTGGCCGAATAACGGCATATATCTTTAGTAATTGCATTGAGTATAAGTGCAACTGCTCACAGTGCAATCCAAACCTCAGAAAAATAGTGAAACTAAAGGTGGGCACCTGTTAACCGACACCAGTGGAAACACAAATTAGTAGGGATAATGGTTTAAAATATTGACTAACCTACGCTGGTGTAAACAGTATATCTCAAGTGTAAATTACTATTGGCTGAACAACAGCACATAAATTCAGCAGTTATATTGAACATAAGTGCAACTGCACACAGTACAATTCAAAGGGATATATTAACCCCAGAATAGTAGTGGAATTTAAGGTGGACATTAGCTAATCGATACCAGTGGACCCAAAATCAGCAGGGATAATGTTTTAAAACATTGATTAACTTGCGCTGGTTAAAATAGCAAACTATAAGGGGAAATTACTGTTGGCTGAATAACGGCATATAAATCTAACAGTGGTATCGAATAGAAGTGCAATCGCACCCAGTACAACCCAAAGGGATGCATTTATTATAGAATATAGATACAGAAACACTATATAACGGCATACAAATCTTACAGCTGTATCGAACATAAGTGCAAATGCACCCAGTACAACCCAAAAGGATAACTTTGTCATATAAAATAGATACATAACAGCACATAAATCCTACAGCTGCATTGTATGCACCCAGTATAACCCAAAAGGATAAATTTGTTATATAATATAGACACAAAAATGCAATATGTGTTAATAAGTATATATATAATTGAATATATTTTGTATCTCGTCATAGACATACAAATCTAGCATCTACCAGTGAGAACAAAGCATAAGATTATATAACATAACCGAAACAGGTGCACATTAACTACCCGTTGTCAGTAAACAGATAACATGAAATAATTTAAGAAATGCTGAGACACCTATAGAAATGGTAGGAACCAAGAAAAACAATATATTGACCTAACTCCTGTCTATAATATTTAAAGCGATTATATAAAGCTCCATTCTAAATGAGACAACATAATATTCAACGAGATGTCCTAACTATAAATCCCTATCATGAAGATATAGGTGAAACACAGGCATATACCTAAATTGACAGGCAGTATAATCAATTTCACACACATTAATCAATAAATAGCCATAGACAATTCTCCATCCCATCCTGCTAATGTTATATAATCTGCCAACAATTTACAACATTTATTAATTATGCTTGCCATATATGGAAAACCAACCAACTGAGAATGATACAACTCAACAAGCTGTGACGGCTAATTCTAACCAGAATGATTGATTTAGAATAATATGATGATCATATCAGTTTGATTTATGTGATATGAGAAATATACGCATACAGAATAGGAGATTTATTATTATTTGCGAGTCAATGCAATGAGCTGTAACGGCTAAACTCTATCTTAGCCGAACAGACACGAACAGTTAAATACATATGATGCTTATGCACCAATTTAGTACAATTTGATACCACATTAACCCTTTGCGATAATATCCATAATTATGCAAGAGATGAACTATTCCCAACCATTACAACATACTCTGTTAAGCTAGATACTATGGCCCCTAGTTATCAAGCCGTCAACCTCAAATACGCTTGAATTCCGCTGCGTATTTGTGGCGAGGCTGATTCGCCTTAGTTATCAAGCCCTGCTGCCTGGCAAAAGTAGAATATAGTGAAGTAAGCTTCGATCCGCCGTACACAGTCCGACACAGATCGATTCTTACATCACTCCAGATGTTCCGAATGCAAGTTCGGCACAATCTGACTACTTTTGCTAGTTATCAAATGACTAGCAGGTACGCTCGGCACTTTTCCGGCCCAGCGTACCTGGTTTTCAATCCGTCACCCTGGAGGCGGCGGATCCCATAGGAATCAATGGGAGTCTGACCATAGAGAAAGTTCATGTTCGCTGCTGCCTGATATCCCATTGATTCCTATGGGAGATGTCTGCACCTAACACCCTAACATGTACCCTGAGTCTAAACACCCCTAATCTGTCCCCCCCTACACCGCAGCAACTAAATAAATGTATTACCCCCTAAACCGCCGCTCCCGGAGCCCACCGCTACTCTAATAAACTGATTAACCCCTAAACCGCCGCCCCCGGACCCCGCCGCTACTATAATAAATATGTTAACCCCTAAACCGCCGCTCCCGGACCCTGCCACCACTATAATAAATATGTTAACCCCTAAACCGCCGCTCCCGGAACAGCCAATAGAATGCGAGCTCAATCTGATTGCTGATTGGATCAGCCAATCAGATTGAACTTCAATCTGATTGGCTGATTTAATCAGCCAATCAGATTTTTCCTACCTTAATTCTGATTGGCTGATAGAATCCTATAAGCCAATCGGAATTCGAGGGACACCATCTTGGATGACATCACTTAAAGGAACCGTCATTCGGCGGGAAGTCATCGGTGGAAGAAGATGGCTCCGCGTCGGCTCGTCGGCACCGCTCCGGATGGATGAAGATTGAAGACGCCGCCTGGATGAAGACTTAAATAGGATGGAAGACCTCTTCAGCGCCCCTTGGATGATGACTTCAATCGGATGGAAGACTTCTTCAGCGCCCCTTGGATGATGACTTCAATCGGATGGAAGACTTCTTCAGCGCCCCTTGGATGATGACTTCGGCTGCTGCGGATGTCCTCTTCTGTTCCATCGGTGGTCGGCTGGCTGAAGACGGCTAAAGGTAGGATGATTTTCAGGGGGGTAGTGTTAGGTTTATTTAAGGGGGGTTTGGGTTAGATTAGGGGTATGTGGGTGGTGGGTTTTAATGTTGGGGGGGTTGTATTTTTTTTTTACAGGCAAAAGAGCTGAATACTTTGGGGCATGCCCCGCAAAAGGCCCCTTTAAGGGCTGGTAAGGTAATAGAGCTGTTACCTTTCATAATTTAGAATAGGGTAGGGCATTTTTTTTATTTTAGGGGGCTTTGTTATTTTATTAGGGGGCTTAGATTAGGTGTAAGTAGCTTAAAATTGTTGTAATATTTTTTAAATGTTTGTAACTTTTTTTTTTTATTTTTTGTAACTTAGTTTTTTTATTTTTTTGTACTTTAATTAGTTTTTTTAATTGTATTTAATTGTAGTTATTTGTAGCTAATTTATTTAATTAATTTAATGATAGTGTAGTGTTAGGTTTAATTGTAACTTAGGTTAGGATTTATTTTACAGGTAATTTTGTATTTCTTTTAGCTAGGTAGTTATTAAATAGTTAATAACTATTTAATAACTATTCTAACTAGCTAAAATAAATACAAACTTACCTGTAAAATAAATATAAATCCTAAAATAGCTACAATGTAATTATTAATTACATTGTAGCTATCTTAGGGTTTATTTTACAGGTATTTAGTTTTAAATAGGAATAATTTATTTAATGATAGTGTAGTGCTAGGTGTAATTGAAACTTAGGTTAGGATTTATTTTACAGGTAAATTTGTCTTTATTTTAACTAGGTAGCTATTAAATAGTTAATAACTATTTAATAGCTATTGTACCTAGTTAAAATAATTTGAAATTTGCCTGTAAAATAAAAATAAAATAGCTACAATATAATTATTAGTAATATTGTAGCTATATTAAGGTTTATTTTAAAGGTAAGTATTTAGTTTTAAATAGGATTAAGTTAGTTAATAAGAGTTTATTTAGATGTATTTAATTAATATTTAAGTTAGGGGGGTGTTAGGGTTAAACTTAGGTTTAGGGGTTAATAATTTTATTATAGGTGGCGACGGTGTAAGGGGGGGCAGATTAGGGGTTGATAAGTTAAATATAAGTGGCGGTGGGGTCCGGGAGCGGCGGTTTAGGGGTTAAACAATTTATTTAGTTGCGGCGGGGTCCGGGATCGGCAGGATAGGGGTTAATAAATTTATTATAGGTGGCGGCGGTATCGGGGGGGCAGGATAGGGGTTACTAGGTATAATGTAGGTGGCGGCGGGGTTCGGGAGTGGCAGTTTAGGGGTTAAACAATTTATTTAGTTGCGGCGGGGTCTGGGATCGGCAGGATAGGGGTTAATAAATTTATTATAGGTGGCGGTGGTATAGGGGGGGCAGGATAGGGGTTACTAGGTATAATGTAGGTGGCGGCGGGGTCCGGGAGGGGCGGTTTAGGGGTTAATCAGTTTATTAGAGTGGCGGTGGGCTCCGGGAGCGGCGGTTCAGGGGTTAATACATTTATTATAGTTGCGACGGGGTCTAGGAGCGGCGTTTTAAGGGTTAATAACTTTATTTAGTTGCGGGGGGCTCCAGGGGCGCCGGTATAGGGGGTAGAACAGTGTAGTTTAGTGTGGGTGCTTAGTGACATGGGTATCAATAAAGCTGGGAAAAAGCCGAAGAGCATTGAGATCGGATGAGTGATAACTATCACAGTCCGCTGCTCATCACCCCGTACTTGGTGCGCAGCTTTTTGACAGCTTTATTGATAACTTTGACAAGCGTATTCAGGTCCGCGGCAGCGATGTGAGGCGAGCTTAGGCGGGCGTATTGGGGCCAGCGATAGCAGGTAAGTAGACACGTTGATAACTAGAGGCCTATATCTCTTTAACCTAAGTGAAATTAAGCAACACTAGGTATTAGAATATACCACACACCGTATGGTGATACCTTAGAATATACTGTACGAAGTATTGATAATAAAGTATTACATTCACCATTACCCAGGTTCTATCTAACATTTGTGATTTTAACCATTTGAGTGTTTTTGTTCTAACATAATTTTTAACACAATAATAAAAGTTACATTTTAACCTATTCTGTGAAGCCTTGCCTCTGAGTCTGGGTATTAGAGTGCTATAAGTGCATACTGTCGAGTGGAACAATTCTAGTTCCACATTCTTTCAGTATATATTAATTTATGCACAAGCACCAACCCACTGATACCAATAGAATAATAAAAGTGAAAAATTAGAACTGGAACGGATCCAGTCTTCACTATACTGAAATTTGAACAAAGTGGGGTCTGCCTAAAATTGTGCCTTTGTTAAACCCATTTCTCTATAATATTTTTACAGTATGTATAAGCAATTTTTTACATTCCTATGTTCTTCACATAGAAAAAATATGTCATTTTTATTTTAATATATATATATATATATATATATATATATATATATATATATATATATGATACTGTTAATGTAAAATAGATATATATACCTATATATCTATATGAATAGATATACAGGTATAGGTATATAAAGATATACTGTATATATAGAAATATGTTTTTAAAATAAAATGACATTGCTCTGTAAGTTAAGAACATTGGAATGTGAAATATTAATAACTCCTGTTGGGTTAGCATGCAAGCGATAGGTGTAAGGTTTTTTCTTCTGCGCTCTCCATTGATTTCTATGGGGAGAATACATTAACGTGGCTGCAATATTGTGAAGTACTTTGATTAGCGAGATTCAGGTTCGCCTACACGCATAATGTTTTCTTTCAACTTGTAAGACACGTTCAACCCAACGCTTGCAAAACAATTACTTCTATCAAAGTTTGTGATCAAACAGGAGTGCTAAATAGTGCTCTATTTGTAATCTAAACCTAAGTGTTTTATTCAAGTGACATTTTGGGGAGCAAGAAATGCTGGTCTATGGAACGTTACCTAAATAAAACACCAAGGGACAGATTACGAGTGGAGCAGTAACAGCACACATTGGGTTTTCCGCTCGTATTATAAGTTAAAAGTAAACAATTGCGATTGCTTAAGCAAAATTATGATTTACATTAGAAAGATTATCGCGTACTCAGAGCTGTGGTTAACTGTTTCGCGAAAAAGTTCCACAAAATACATTTTAAAGCACACTTACACTCATAACACTATCTGATAAAAAATTATTTAAAAATGTATTGCACAAAAAAAATTATTAGGGCTCAAAGATATGAGGTCTCAGGTGTTAGAAAAAAAAAAAAGATATATATATATATATATATATATACACATACACACACCCCGCTCATACAGCGGGTTAGGGACTGGAGCCCCGCTGTAAAGTGAAAACCGCCTTAAAGTGAAAGAAGGCAGTTTTAGCTTTCTTTTCACTTGCCAGTGTGTTTAAAAACATGTTTGAACTAAAATATATTAGGGGTGCAATAGTGCTACGTTTAGCATAGCGCAGTATTCAATTAGTATTCAATAAATACTGTACCTGTAAAATAGTGACAATTACTGTAGTAAAATTTGCCAGACTATAGCACTGCGATACAGATTGCACTGTAATACTGTAAACAGAGTGAACTGTGCATACCAAAATGGTGCCAGTTACTTTTCTCGCAATCTCACGAAGATTACAGCACTGTTTCAAAATCCTTGGAGGTTGACCTTCAGCTCCACAAAGCGCTGTATTAGCAAAGCGCTGTAAAGTGAGGTTTTTACACACACACACATGTATAAATGAGTGTACATATGCATTTATGTGTGTATTTACAGAATATATATATATATATATATATATATATATATATATATACACACAAAACACGGAAGGGAACTGCACTCTCATACCGGACCGGGTACACATCCCATGACCCTGCAACATGCTCAGCCCTGGGTGCCACTGGCACTCACAGGAAGCAGTGCTGTCCCCAGAGCCACAAGCAGTTAACCCCAGACAGGTCTGGGTGAAAGAACCATAGGGAAAATTACAAAACAAATTAATACAACACACAGAGAAACACAGCACTCACTTACAAGCTCTCAGCTAAGATTTAAAAGCAAAAATGGAAAGGTTAGTCACCGCATCTGGCCAAATGGGACAAGCTCAGGTACCACGTCAAGGTCCTTTCCAATACCTGAGACCCTAAAACAGCCACACAATGCAAGCTTTTAAATCCAAACAAACTGAAAACAAGGGAAGGGTGCACAGGAATATGTAATCACCCTAGACATATACAAAACATGGAAGGGAACTGCACTCTCATACCGGACCGGGTACACATCCTATGACCCTGCAACATGCTCAGCCTGCAACATGCTCAACTCACACATACATACATATACACACACAGAAGAAAACAGCACTCACTGGGCTTGACAGCAAAAGATGTCCTTTATTCAAGTGATGTTTCGGGGCATACACCTCTTCATCAGATCATCTGGTCTTTTCATTTCCTGTTAGAAGTGGAAGTGAAGAACACTTTAATATTCCACACAGCCATTGGCTGCACACTCTAATGACCTATTTATAACTGTCTCTAATTGGCCACAGCAGAGAAGGTAACCTAAGTTACAAAATGGCAGTTCCCATTGTTTTATAGACACTAAAACTTTACACTTATTGTGTCAATATTTAAACAGCTAATGAAACTTTAAAAATTACATCTATATGTTATTCTCAGCCTAATCTTTTCTTTAAATGCATCATTCTATCTAGCATTTATTTAGTGTTTAATGTCCCTGTAATTAAATATATAGGGCCAGATTAGAAATGGAGCGCTAACAGTTATGTGCTAATGATAAGGGGTTTATCGCGGTTGTTTGCGAGTGTTGGATTTTCCATTCGTATTACAAGTTGAAAGTAAACACGATCGCTTGAGCACAATTCTAGTTAACACATGCCCTCAGAGCTCTGGTTAACTGTTTCGCAAAACAAAAAAAGTATCACAAAACACATACAAAATACATTACAAAGTACAGTTACACCATTTAATACAAACTATTACAAACAAATATTGCACAAAAAAGTTATAAGGGTTCAGAGATCTAAGGTGTTAGAATAAAAATGTCAGGCAAAGGGCTTTAACATTGAGATACAATCATATAAATGTCTAAAGATGTGTGTGTGTGTGTGTGTGTGTGTATATATATATACACAGATAGATAGTACCAAAATACCATCAGAGATATGTAGAAATATGTAATAAATGGAACATATCCTCTTAGGTGAATAACATTGGAATAGTGCACATGAGAATATGCGATCGGGTTTGTGCGCGAATAGGGTTTTTTTTCCCACTTATTTTTCTCCATTGACTTCTATAGGGGAATAAGTGAAAGCATTGGGATCATCTAAGTTCTGCTTTTTTTTTTTTTTTTTTTTTTATTTTATTTCTTTTATTATTTTTCCAAACAAAACAACAGAAAAATAGCATATCAGGTGTACAACATGTCAAGATCAGTAAGGTTGAAACAATTTTGCATTTGGATACAATCAGAACAAGATCAGGAGGTATATTTTCAATTATATAGCCACATTTGTTACCATTATAAACCAAACCGGTGTGTTCATATTATGACTCAAGCAATCTAAGTTCTGCTTTTTGTGCTCGTTGGGTTAGCACGCGAGCAAAAAACTGTTTAATTTCAACTCATAATACGAGTGCAACCCAATAATAAGCTTACTTCTAGCGCATTTAACGTTCCAGCTGGAGCGTTAAATAGCACTCCACTTGTAATCTGACCCATAATTTTTTGTGTGTTCAGTAGTAATAAATCTATATGTTGCTTTTAAATAATTGATCTGTGGCCTCTATGTGTAAGGAAGTTGGCATCAAAGACATAAAGGAATGGTAAAGACAACATTATGATAAAGATAGAGCATGCACTTTCTAACAACTTTCCAATTAACTTCTGTTATCAAATTTGCTTCACTCTCATGGTATCCTTTATTAAATAACATACCTAGGAAGGCTCAGGAACAGCAATACACTACTGTGAGCTAGCTGATTGGTAGATACACACATATGCCTCTTGCCATTGGCTAACCAATGTATTCAGCTAGCTCCCAGTATTTCATTGCTGCCCCTTAAAGGGTCAGTCAACACCAGAATTGTTGTTTTTTTAAAATATAGATAATCCCTTAATTACCCATTCCCCAGTTTTGCATAACCAACACAGTTATAATAATACACTTTTTACCTCTGTAATTCCCTTGTATCTAAGCCTCTACAAACTGCCCCCTTATTTCAGTTCTTTTGACAGATTTGCATTTTAGCCAGTCAGTGCTCACTCCTTGGTAAATTCACGTGCATGAGCTCAATGTTATCTATATGAAACACATGAACTAACGCCCTCTAGTGGTCAAAATGCATTCAGCTTAGAGGCGGCCTTCAAGGTCTAAGAAATTAGCATATGAACCTCCTAGGTTTAGCTTTCAACTAAGAATACCAAGAGAACAAAGCAAAATTGGAGATAAAAGTAAAATGGAAAGTTGTTTAAAATTACATGCCCTATTTAA
This sequence comes from Bombina bombina, assembly GCF_027579735.1. Taxonomy (NCBI): domain Eukaryota; kingdom Metazoa; phylum Chordata; class Amphibia; order Anura; family Bombinatoridae; genus Bombina; species Bombina bombina. The sequence goes on from NC_069507.1 coordinate 99,800,642, forward strand.
ATCATGAAAGTTTTTTTTTTTTTTACTTGACTGTCCCTTTAAACAAAATATATAAAGAGAATGAAGCACATATAAAATCTAATATTCCTATCTCTGAGTCATTAAAGAAAATTACATGTCCCTTTAAATTCCGGCCTGTGTATAGGCCATGCACAGCCAGAATAAAATACCATGGCCAAAAATCATTAAAAAACCTCTACTATAAGTGACATCATGTGCAGTTTAATATGCAACCCAAATACAGAATAAAATAATGTACAAAAGTAATATATGAAGAAATACAATATATTCCTACAATTGAATCATACTGCAAGCGCTAGTATATGATGATTCAGCATGGATATAATAAATCCGTATCACTGAACTGCAAATTAATCTATTTAAAAGTTATTGTATAAATTGTTTAGTTTTTTTTCCCCAATCAGGTTATATTTATGGGAAATCAATATACAAACTAAAATCAGGCTTCATTAATTTATAGCATATGTGTAAAAAGCTGAAGCAATGCATAATTGGATTTTTTTTTGTTCCAAAAATGTCTGAGGAATTTAGTTAAAGGTTATGAGAGACAGATGGATTATAAATGCAAGAAAAATATATATCTTAAAGGGACACTGAACCCAAAAATTTTCTTTTGGGATTCAGATAGAGCATGACATTTTAAGCAACTTTCTAATTTACTCCTATTATCAAATTGTCTTCATTTTCTTGGTATCTTTATTTGAAATGCATTCAAATTGAAATAAAAGCATTTTTGCAATATACAGGTGGCCCTCGGTTTACAACGGTTCAATTTGCACCGTTTCAGAATAACAACCTTTTTTTCAGTCATGTGACTGCTATTGAAAAGCATTGAGAAGCAGTGCATTGATTAAAATAGCCAGTAGGTGGAGATGTCCGCTTGTGTTGCAGCAAAGATATGCAAGTCAAGCAAGCTGAAAATAATCAGTTTAACCAGACCTGAGCTATCGAGCAGCTTGCAAAGGAACAAGATCTTCCGGTCTATAAACCAGTCCAGATTGGAATGCATAGAAAGAACTGTTAAGTAAAGTCTGTGTTGTGTGATTATTGTATTAGGTTTATAATGCTGTTTAGCATTTAAAGTCTTCATTTCAAAGCTTTTAAAATAATGTATTAGGTGTTACTTATGCCAATTTTGAGAGGGGCCTGGAACCTATCTCCCCTCACTTCCCATTGACTTACATTATAAACTGAGTTTCAATTTACAATGGTTTCGATTTACAACTATTCCTTCTGGAACCTAACCCCAGCGTAAACTGAGGGCTATCTGTACTTCCATTATCAAAAATGCTTCTAGTAAATGTTATTACTGTTTTTCAGCGGCATATGCGCATATCCAGTGAGGACCTGGAGCACCAGTATTCTAACACAACACCTTCTCAGAGAGTCGGCAGTGGCTTGTATTGCACAAATTAAAGGGACATTAAACCCATTTTTTTTTCTTTCATGATTCAGATAGCGAATGCAATTTTAAACAACTTTCTAATTTACTCCTATTATCTAATTTGCTTCATTTTCTGGATATTCTGTGCTGAAAAGCATATCTAGATAGGCTCAGTAGCTTCTGATTGGTGGCTGCACATTTTTGCCTCATGTGATTGGCTCACCCATGGGCATTGCTATTTATTTAACAAAGGATATCTAAAGAATGAAGCAAATTTGATAATAGAAGTAAATTGGAATGTTATTTAAAATTGTATTCTCTGTCTGAATCATGAAATATTGTTTGGGGGTTTAATGTCCCTTTAAGTATTCACAGAGACAATGCACACCACAAATACACATCACGCCTTTTAGTAAGCCCAGGCGAAACATGTGCTAGGCGTTCGCCTGTCTGTGAGTAATCTGGATATTGCAATACCCATACCCTATTTGTGTGCTCTCTGTGAATATCATACAGGTCACTGCAAGCCCGTATCTTTTTTTACAATAATTGTAAGCAGCTGCCTACGGAGATATAGTCTGATAAGTCCTACCCTGCACCCACCTTTGTTGGGTTTCATCTAATAATAGTCAGTAGCTTAATAGGGATGGTTTTCTATCTTGGGGGACATCTTACAATGGGCTTCTGACAGTGTTCGAATCTGTTTAATATTGTAAACTGAAAAAAAAAGACGATTATTGTCTTATTTTGAACAAACACATTTAGTGTGTTAAATCCAGATGCTATGACAGTGCTATTTTTGTTTTTAATTGTGTGTTTTTTAAATTTACTCATCCCATGTAAGATGTTTTGTATTTTAATATTTGAAAGTGGCTCCCCTTTTGCAGATTTACCTATGTGTTTAAGTGTGTGCCAAATAGTGGTTTTCTTTCTTTTTTTTGATAATATACACCACTGCCAGCGGTATGAGCTTGAATACTGGGGCACGGGCCTTCAGAGTATATGTGCGTATGCCACTAAAAAAACAGTTATATGTTGTTCTAGAAGCATTTTTGTTATTGCTAAAGTGCTTCTAATTACAATTCAAATGCACCCATACGCATTTCAGTTATCACTTTTCTATCCCTTTAAAATTACATGATCTACTTGAATCATAAAAGTTTAATTTTGACTTAAGTGTCTTTTTAAAGTGACTCTGGTATAAATTATGTAGAAAATTGTATATAAAGATTATAATAAGAAATGCACACAAAAAATACAAAACAAAAATATCACCACAACACACAGAAAGTCAGGCACTCAGTCACTGACTTGCAAGCACACAGATTAAAAGTCAAATGGACAAGTTTGTTACAGTATTTAGCTAAATGGTTTAAGCCCAGGACCTACAGTGGTGCAATGCATGTTTTCATTTAAACAAACAAGGAGACAAGCGCTAAACCAGGGAACAAACAATAGCGTAACAGCTTATTCTATGGCTAGTTACCACCCCAGGAAATGCCTCTTGCATGTGCCTGTCACAGAGAAGAACTTACCCAAGTCCAAGCCTGAAATATGAGCACTTCTCTTTTTTGTGTAAACAAACAGGACCTTGTAATATATATTATCTCTACATTACTCTCTCGCCTCCAAGACGTCTCACGTGCTGCTCCTGTCCTGTGGAACTCTCTACCCACTCTATTAGACTATCTCCAACCTTGTACAGCTTCAAACCCTCTTTTAAAACCCACCTTCCAAATCTCCTCTGCTTTTCATCTTACCCAAAGTAAATCTTGAAGTGACAACTCACTGCTGCATCTACAATCTACTTGTCAAGCTACTCCAAACCTTATGTCTCAACACCCTCAAACTGTAGACTGTAAACTCCTCCTTCACTAGAATTGTCAGTTATCTTTTTGTATCTAATCTTTGTCATTGTTCACCCCTATCTCTGTACCTTGTGCTACAGAAACTTGAGGAGCTATACAAATGATAATAAAAATATAATTTTATATGAGAAGAAGACCAGATATATGAGAAGCAGACCAGATATATGAGAAGCAGACCAGAAAACTGATGTCTTATTCCGAGGTCCACAATAACTAAACAAACATGAAATTATACTTATGGTTATTTCTGCCTGTTATAACATTTTAGAAAAACTTTACTATATATATAAATCTTAAAAAATACCTGCATGTATACTTATCAAACTCCAAGATTGGCTCTTATCACATGTCCTGCAAACTGATTTCTGGTCATACAAAGATTGACTAGAGAATAGCCATTATGTGTAGGCATCATCCAGCATCTCTAGAAGCTTTGAAAAATGGGTTTTAAAGTGGCTAAACTGAGCCAAATGTGAAATTCAATAAAGAATATATACATTTATGCAAAGACAGAATAGCCCAATTTTTAGTCTTAATTTCATGTACCATAAAAGGAGTTAAATGGTATATTTAGAATATAGATAAAAATACAGGGAGCACCTTTGGGTGGTTGAATACCGTATTGTAAACCTTGATATGATTAATACTAAATTGATATATAATTTGTTATGATACACAGGTACTATGTAGAAAGTGAACACAGCATCAGTCCATAAATAGGTGCACGTACCCAGGTCCTGCCACAGACCTCAACATCACATCAAATCCACAAAAGGAACAGCACCATCCAATGAATATAATAAAATAACTCTTTATTGGGACATCACCAAAAAACACAGCAACACAACGTTTCGGTCAAAAGACCTTGATAATGTCAATCATGGACATGATTAAGGTCTTTTGACCGAAACGTTGTGTTGCTGTGTTTTTTGGTGATGTCCCAATAAAGAAGTATTTTATTATATTCATTGGATGGTGCTGTTCCTTTTGTGGATTTGTTATGATACACAGGCCCATAGTTATCAAGGTCTGTCGGACCTGATCCGACAGTGCGGATCAGGTCCGACAGACCTCGCTGAATACGGCGAGCAATACGCTCGCTGTATTCAGCATTGCAGCTGAATTGCAGGGGGGTGTCAATCAACCCGATCGTACTCGATCGGGTTGATTTCCGGCGATGTCTGTCCACCTGCTCAGAGCAGGCGGACAGGTTATGGAGCAGAGGTCTTTGTGACCGCTGCTTCATAACTGCTGTTTCTGGCGAGCCTGCAGGCTCACCAGAAACACGGGGCATCAAGCTCCATTTGGAGCTTGATACATATGCCCCAATGTATCTAAAGCACGACTAAACCCTTTCAATAGACAAATGTCAAAGCGAATCACAAATATTAAAATAATAAATATATATATATATATATATATATATATATATATATATATAAAAATAATACTAAATAATAAAATGTCCAAGTCCCATTTAGCAAAAAGTAACGTGAAAAAAATCCAGGTCCAGGCAGCTATCTGTAGTAGGATCCAAGGCCAGGATCCAAATTCAGCAATCTGTAGAAAATACAAGAAGACAGAAGCGCCACATGGCATAGCACTGTATATATTTTTGTGAAATAGTTTCAAAGATGTATTACACTCACATTTGTTGAAGCACCCCTTGGAGCAAGTGAAGCAAGCTGGAATCAAACAGTCACCCAGCAGACTGGCCTCCGGTGTGGCTCCAACTCCAATTGCACAGGATCTGATATCCCAGTACGTAGTGAAACAAGGTGCGGCTAAAAATCCTATTGCACAGGATACAAATCTCCACCAGATGTCAGGTGTGCAGTATCAAGGATGGTATACAGGCAAGAAGTAAGTATAGCAAAACCTGCTTTATTAAAACAATGGTTAAAACAAACAACGCGTTTCTCATTACCTTTTTAGCATATCCTTTGCTTATATCCAACACTGTAGCTGTGTCTTTTCTTTAGATGTTCCTTGTGATTCCTTGTGATTCTAACAAATTTAAAGGGGCATTAAATCCAAACTTTTACGAAACACTTAACCAGAGCGCTGAGGTCGTGCTAACCCGACGTGTGTTAAATTGCACTCAAGCGATCGCGTTTACTTTCAACTTGTAATATGAGTAAAAAACCTTAGTAAAAAAAAAAAGTTTTGATATACTTTTATTTATCTTGCCTAATTTGACTGCGGTTAACTTTGAATTTGAGAGTGACTGGAGTGCTACTTTTCAATTTACTTCTACAGGGAGTGCAGAATTATTAGGCAAATGAGTATTTTGACCACATCATCCTCTTTATGCATGTTGTCTTACTCCAAGCTGTATAGGCTCGAAAGCCTACTACCAATTAAGCATATTAGGTGATGTGCATCTCTGTAATGAGAAGGGGTGTGGTCTAATGACATCAACACCCTATATCAGGTGTGCATAATTATTAGGCAACTTCCTTTCCTTTGGCAAAATGGGTCAAAAGAAGGACTTGAAAGGCTCAGAAAAGTCAAAAATAGTGAGATATCTTGCAGAGGGATGCAGCACTCTTAAAATTGCAAAGCTTCTGAAGCGTGATCATCGAACAATCAAGCGTTTCATTCAAAATAGTCAACAGGGTCGCAAGAAGCGTGTGGAAAAACCAAGGCGCAAAATAACTGCCCATGAACTGAGAAAAGTCAAGCGTGCAGCTGCCAAGATGCCACTTGCCACCAGTTTGGCCATATTTCAGAGCTGCAACATCACTGGAGTGCCCAAAAGCACAAGGTGTTCAATACTCAGAGACATGGCCAAGGTAAGAAAGGCTGAAAGACGACCACCACTGAACAAGACACACAAGCTGAAACGTCAAGACTGGGCCAAGAAATATCTCAAGACTGATTTTTCTAAGGTTTTATGGACTGATGAAATGAGAGTGAGTCTTGATGGGCCAGATGGATGGGCCCGTGGCTGGATTGGTAAAGGGCAGAGAGCTCCAGTCCGACTCAGACACCAGCAAGGTGGAGGTGGAGTACTGGTTTGGGCTGGTATCATCAAAGATGAGCTTGTGGGGCCTTTTCGGGTTGAGGATGGAGTCAAGCTCAACTCCCAGTCCTACTGCCAGTTTCTGGAAGACACCTTCTTCAAGCAGTGGTACAGGAAGAAGTCTGCATCCTTCAAGAAAAACATGATTTTCATGCAGGACAATGCTCCATCACACACGTCCAAGTACTCCACAGCGTGGCTGGCAAGAAAGGGTATAAAAGAAGAAAATCTAATGACATGGCCTCCTTGTTCACCTGATCTGAACCCCATTGAGAACCTGTGGTCCACCATCAAATGTGAGATTTACAAGGAGGGAAAACAGTACACCTCTCTGAACAGTGTCTGGGAGGCTGTGGTTGCGGCTGCACGCAATGTTGATGGTGAACAGATCAAAACACTAACAGAATCCATGGATGGCAGGCTTTTGAGTGTCCTTGCAAAGAAAGGTGGCTATATTGGTCACTGATTTGTTTTTGTTTTGTTTTTGAATGTCAGAAATGTATATTTGTGAATGTTGAGATGTTATATTGGTTTCACTGGTAAAAATAAATAATTGAAATGGGTATATATTTGTTTTTTGTTAAGTTGCCTAATAATTATGCACAGTAATAGTCACCTGCACACACAGATATCCCCCTAAAATAGCTATAACTAAAAACAAACTAAAAACTACTTCCAAAACTATTCAGCTTTGATATTAATGAGTTTTTTGGGTTCATTGAGAACATGGTTGTTGTTCAATAATAAAATTAATCCTCAAAAATACAACTTGCCTAATAATTCTGCACTCCCTGTATTATCTAATTTGCTTAGTACTCTTTATATGCTTTGTTGAAAAACATACCTAGGTAGGCTCAGGAATAGTAATATAGCAGAGGGAGCTAGCTGCTGATTGGTGGCTGCACATATATGCCTCTTGCTATTGGCTCACCTGATGTGTTTAGCTAGTTCCCAGTAGAGAATTGCTGCTCTTTCAACAAAGGAACAACAAAGGAAACAAGAGAATGGAGCGAATTTGAAAATATTAGTAAATTGAAAAGTTGTTTAAAATTATATGCTCTGCTTGAATAATGAAATAAAATGTTTGTTTTTCATATTCTTTTACCCCTGCAACATGCAGTGATTGCTTAATGATGGCTGGATCTTCCTATACATCACTACATCAAAGATAATATGAATAAAATACAAGATGCTTTGCAAAGGCTATATGTCTGGACTGCAAAACATTTTTTTTATTTTACAAACTTATAGTTTTAAATGCTTTTAAAACATTTTACAGTTCAGTGCTTAAATAGATATGAAACTTACTTTTTTTTTCCTTTCATGATTCAGAGCAATTTTAAGCAACTTTCTAATTTACACCTTTTATCAAGTTTTCTTTGTTCTCTTGCTATCTTTATTTGAAAAATTAGGAATGTAAGCTTAGGAGCCGGCACATTTTTGGTTCAGCGCTTGCTGATTGGTGGGTAAATGCAGCCCCCAATCAGCAAGCACTACCAAAAAAAAATGGGCCGACTCCTAAGCTTACATTCCTGCTTTTTCAAATAAAGATACCAAGAGAAGGGAGAAAAATTGATAATAGGAATAAAATAGAAAGTTGCTTAAAAAGGATAGGAAAGTCAAAATGAAACTTGCATGACTCAGATAGAGCATGTCATTTTAAGACATTTTTAAATCCACTTCTATATGTGCTTCGTTCTTTTAGTATCCCTTGTTAAAAAATGAATACGCGTATATCATACACCAGTGGGAGCTGCTGCTAATTGGTGCCTGCACACATTTGTCTCTTGTGATTGGCTAAATAGATATTTTCAGCTTCCTGTCAGTAGTGCAATGCTGTCCCTTCAGCAAAGGATAACAAGAGAATGAAGAAAAATTGATAATAGAATTAAATTGGAAAGATATTTAAAATTGTATGTTCTATCTGAATCATATTTTTTGGGGGGTTTACTATCCCTTTAAAAATTGCATGTGCTATCAGAATCACAAAAGAAAAAAATATTGGGCTTCATGTCCCTTTAATTGGTGATGTATATGCTAAGTATATATATATATATATATATATATATATATATATATATGACTAGTGCTTTATCTTACGTTTGTGTGCATTTCTGTGCAGCTTCACAAAAGCAGGGGAATACCAAGAGGTCTTATTGAAAGCTTATTCATAAATTAACATTCAACATTTAACAGATTGCAGCTGTGATCTTTCATGTGTAGTGAAATAATTACATCTCCATATATTACTACTTTTTTTTTTCAAATCGCATATATTGTTTTCAGATTTATTCACTTTTAGCCAAAACAGGTGCGATAGATTATACTATAAGAAATATTGCAGCTGCAGCGGCTTAAGAATTTGCCTTCAGTTTGAAAGTGTCACTTGTTTGCAAATAATTAGTATACATATTGGCAAAAAAAAGATTTTAACTGTATCTATTAGGGCCCATAAGAAATAGTTTTACAGAGAAGCCAATTTATGAGCAGTGTTGTATCTCTCTGACATACAAGGGGTTGACATATGACATATGTCATAACGGAAGTCACCATTTACCATATTCAAGTTTTCCTTAAAGGGACACTGTACCCAAATTTTTTCTTTTGTAATTCAGATAGAGCGTGCAATTTTAAGCAACTTTCTAATTTACTCCTATTATCAATTTTTCTTCGTTCTCTTGCTATCATTATTTGAAAAAGAAGGCATCTAAGCTTTTTTTTTTTGTTTCAGTACTCTGGACAGCACTTTTTTATTGGTGGATGGATTTATCCACCAATCAGCAAGGACAACCCAGGTTGTTCACCAAAAAATGGGCAGGCATCTAAACTTACATTCTTGCATTTCAAATAAAGATACCAAGAGAATTAAGAAAATTTGATAATAGGAGTAAATTAGAAAGTTGCTTAAAATTTCATGCTCAATCTGAATCACGAAAGAAAAATTTTGGGTACAGTGTCCCTTTAATTGTATTAAGCAATATATAATCCAATTTTTTTTCTTGCATGATTCAGAAAGAACATATAATTTTAAACTACTTTCCAATTAACTTATATGATCAATTTTGCTTCATTATTTAGTATCTTTTATTGAAAGAGCAGCAATGCAGTATTGGGAGCTAGCTGAACACATTGGTAAGAGGAATACATGTGAAGCCACCAATCAGCAGCATACTTAGGTATGCTTTTCAACAAAGGATACCAAGATAACAAAGCATATTAGATCATAGAAGTAAATCGGAAAGTTGTTTAAAATTATATATTCTATCTGAATTATGAAATAAAAATTTGGGGTTTCATGTCCCTTTAACATTATACAAACCCAATGATGAATAATGAAATATATCCATACAGTATATTGAATAGCATGCTTCTATTATGTGTTTATTTATATGCAGATATCTATTGCGTTTAACTTCTTATTGAGTTAAAGGGACATGAAACCCAAAATTTTTCTTTCATGATTCAGATAGAGAATACAATTTTAAACAACTTTATAATTTACTTCTATTATCTAATCTGTTTCATTCTCTTGGTATCATTTGTTGAATGAGCAGCAATGAACTACTGGTTTCTAACTGAACACATGGGTGAGCCAATCACAATCAAAATATATATGCAACCACCAATCAACAGCTAGAACCTAGATTTTCTGACTTTGCTTAGATAAACCTATCATCAAAGGATAACAAGAGAAGGAAGCAAATTAAATAATAGAAGTAAATTGGAAAGTTTAAATATGTATTCTCTATCCGAATCAGGAAAGAAAAATATTGGGTTTCATGTCCCTTTGATGTAAATAAGTAATACTATTGTTCACCCTGATTGTCATAGCCACGCTCTTAACGGGACATGAAACATAAAACAAATGATTTAATGATTCAGATAGAGCATACAATTTTTTTTTTTTTTTTTTTTTTTTAAATTTAAATAATGTTTATTGAGTATAAAGAAAAAGATACAATATTTCCCAATTGTTACAAAGAATTATGGGAACATATACAATTTTAAGCAGACATCTTTAACATGGGTTAGCTACATGTGGTAAAATATGGGTATCTGTAAGTCTCTGGTTAGGTTCCAGGAGCGTCCGTATTACAGTTTAATATTACAGATTTCCTTGAGTTCCTGTTAGATAAATGTCCAATATGTCCCATTCGAAGTATAAAGATTGCCATCAGCAACCCCAACGTTTGTTCCCATAAGCATAGTACAGAGATAACAATGATGCTCTAATTATAATAAACATACAGAGATATGCAAGGCATTCAACCCTGCAGTAAAAAGAAAAATCAACAAGAAAATACAACTCATAACAACAATTCAAATTTTTTATCGTAGGATCCAATGTTTCACATATGTTGTACCTTTCATCTAGTTCAGACGTGCCATAAAAGTTAGTTCGGTTCGGAACGGATCGGGCCCCAGACAGGTCCTCCCCCCCTCCCAGTGACACATCCCAGGCTGTTGAAGTGTTCCCCCCTTGACCACATCTCTAACATCATTTCATGTGTGTCCAGCTGACCAGATAGGAGATAGTGGTATCTTTCTAGTTGCAATGTGGTATTTACTTTTAGCTTCCACTCTGATAGTGTAGGTATGCAAGTAGACTTCCAGTGGAGGGGGATCAAGACTTTAGCACAGGATAGAAGGAGAATAAGTAGTGCCTTTTGTGCCTGATTCTGGAATTTGAATGGAAGGTGTAGCAGCAGTATTTCTAGGGATTTGGGGATTGTTAGATCAATGATTAAGTTAATTTCCTTCCACACCTCCTCCCAGAAGGGGTTTAGTAATGGGCAATCCCACCACATATGGGCCATGTTACCCTCCAAACCGCACCCTCTCCAGCACTTTCCCGAAGTGTTCGGGTAAATCTTTTTCAGTCTACATGGGGTGAGGTACCACCTACTTAGAAGTTTGTAATGAGATTCCTGTGTGCGTGCTGAGATGGAAACCCTCTTACCCAGAAGAAACATGTGCCTCCATTCCTCACAAGTGAAGGTGTATCCTAATTCTCTATGCCATTGCGTGGTGTATTGAGGTAGGGCGTCGTCAGATGGTATCAAAAAGAGTTTATAAATAATCGAGATCACATGTCTAATTTCCATGGGGGACAGACACAACTGTTCAAATTTCGTCAGATTTCTACCGAAGAGGTGTTTGGATTTATGTGAGCTGATATAGTGTAGTATTTGAGAGTACGCAAACCAAGATTTTGCTAATGCAGGGTGATCATCGTGTAGTTCCTGCTGTGTTTTAAGTCTCCCTTGGGTCAGTAGGTTACCTATACAGTTCAGGGGGGTGGTCGGGGAGTCCGCCGCCACTGTCATGTGCAAAGGAAATTCGTGGTTATCATAAATGGGTGTAAGAGGTGCATAGCTGGTGGAGATGTGTGATTCTGTGGCTATTATTTTGTCCCATTCATTAAGCAGTTCCTCTAACAGTGGTAGTCTGGATATATCGTTTGGTCTGTGTTTTTTGTCAGTCCAGAATACAGTAGCTGGGTTAGTCCTGCTAATAACGTATGAACCCACCTGTTTCCAGGCTTTGTCCACTAAAGGTTGGCACCATTCTACTACCCTTTGAAGCAAGACAGCCCGTCTATAAAATTGGATGTGCGGTATACCCAGTGCCCCCTGTTCTCTAGGTAGGTACAGAGTTTGTCTGTTAATCCTCGGTCTCACGCCTTTCCATATATACTCCTCAATTAAAGCTTGTAAAGAGGGAATGAAAGGGCGAGGGAGTGCTATAGGGGCAGCCTGTAGTAAATATAATATTCTCGGCAAGACGTTCATCTTCACGACCCCGACTCTGCCGAGCCAGGAGATGGACTTGTTCTTCCATTCAGAAAAGTCCCTGGTTATCTCTTTTTTCAAGAGCACATAGTTGGCCTCAAAGACCTCTAAGTGATTTCCCGAAAAGTGGATTCCCAGATATTTCAATGTTCCATTCCTTTGTAGGAATGGGGAGTGATTCCTGAGCCAGGAGTGCATTTCTGGGGTTAGGGAGATGCCCAAGATTTCCGATTTTGTAAGATTAAGTAGGAAGTTAGAAACTAATCCATATCTTGCAAATTCTGCTAAGACAGCGGGAATAGATGATTCCACATCAGTTATGGTGAGTAACAAATCGTCAGCATACATGGCTAACTTGTTTTCAATGGGACCTGTCATTACACCCCTTATCTCGGTATTGTGTCTGATGTTACTGGCCAATGCCTCAATGGTGATGGCAAATAATGCAGGGGACAACGGACACCCCTGCCTAGTTCCATTGCCAATATGGAATGGCTCAGAAAGAATGCCATTGACTTTAATTTGTGCGTTAGGGTGTGAGTATAAGGCAAAGATGGTCCTTAAGAACTTATCTCCAAACCCCATTACAACCATAGATTCTCGTAAAAAAAGCCCAGTCCACCCTATGGAAAGCTTTCTCTGCGTCCGTGGACAGCAGAGCGAGCGGGATAGACTGGGCCCTAGAGAAAGCCATGAGATGAAAGATTTTTAAGGTATTGTCCCTGGCTTCTCTGCCAGGGACAAATCCCACCTGATCGGTGGATATCAGTTGTGGCAAGTATTTGTTGATGCGGGTTGCTAAGACCTTTGCCAAAATCTTGATATCACTGTTAAGGAGGGAGATGGGTCTTTAACTCTCTGGTTTATCTGGGGGTTTCCCGGGTTTCGGTAGGATTGTTATGTAGGCTGACAGCATAGTCTTTGGTAAGTGGCCAGTGTCGGGCAGTTCATTGAACAGCTTTTGTAGGTAGGGCAGAAGGAATGGGTGAAAGGTCTTATAATATTTGTTACTCAGACCATCAGGGCCTGGGCTCTTTCCGGCTGGGAGAGCTGTTATTGTCTCAGCTATTTCTTCTTGTGTGAAGGGAGTATCTAAAGAATCAGATTCTTCTGCAGTCCAAGTAGGTAGTCTTGTATGTCTTAGGTAGTCTTGTATATCCTGTATATGGTTATCTGTCTCCCCTTTTTTAAGGTTATATAACCCATCGTAGTAGGTGTGGAAAGTGCTTGCAATACTGTAACTATCCTGTCTAGTTTTTCCCTGTCCATCTTTCATAGAGTGTATATATGTTTTTAACCTTTGACGTGTAAGGGCTCTCGCCAAGAGTCTGCCTGCTTTGTCTCCCCCCTCATAATACTTTTGTCTAAGTTTTAGGGCAGAGCGCTGGTTTTCTTCTTGAAGCAAGGCTCGGAAATCGAGTCTAGCTTGGGATAATTCATTTTCTAATGAAATATTAGTGGGGTTTCTTTTGTGTTTTTCTTCTAGCTCTTGTATGGTGTTAAGCTTGGTATTATATTTTTCTCTGCGCTGTTTATTCAGTTTAGATTTATGTTTAATTAAAATGCCTCGAAGGACACACTTGTGGGCCTCCCAGACTGTGGTAAGTGGGAGATTGTCTTGTGTATTTATGTTGAAGTATTCTGATATGGACCTTTCTATGTCAGTTTTTATTTCCGGATTGTCCAAAAGCACATCCTCCATAAAAAAGGTATGTCAGGTGAGTTTGGCCAGGCTATGTTGCAAGAGACAGGAGCGTGATCCGACCATGTGATAGATAGGATATCGCTATGTGTAATGTATGAAATCCCCATTGAATCAGAAAAGAGGTAGTCTATCCAGGAGTACTTTCTGTGGGGGGCTGAGTAAAAGGTGAAATCTTTGTCTGTTGGGTGTAATGTTCTCCATATGTCATGTACAAAGAGATGTTTGAGTAATGAATTGATTTGTTTCAATGTATGGTGAGAGGTGCTCGACACCCCATTAGAGGTATCGGACATGGGGATTAATGGGACATTGAGATCTCCCCCCATGAAGAGGATACCCCTCGACATTTCCTGTATTTTTTGGGTGACCTCTTTTAAGAAGTGGTCTTGCTTTGTGTTAGGTGAATAAATGTTAACTAACGTAATTAGTTTACCATGGAGCTGACCTACAAGGATTATATATCTACCGTCTTTATCTTTCTCTTGACGTATTAGGGTAAATGGCAATTTACGATGAATAAGGATCCCCACTCCATTCTCTTTACGGGGGCCCAAGGCTAGGTACAGATTGGAATATGCATGGTTGTGCCATTCGGGTTCTTTGGATTAAATAAAGTGGGTTTCTTGAAGAAACACAATCTCCCCTCCCATTTTCTGTAAGTCTCTCGATACTATGGATCTTTTGCCTGGGTTGTTGAGGCCTTTAACATTCACCGTTAGCAATTTGATCGGGTGTGTCTTGCATCTAGTTTGTGATCCCCCCAGCATAGGGTCCCCTCGCTGAGGATGGTGCATGTTATTTGTGGTATGTCAGGAACAAAATAAGTCGGGGGGGGGGGCAAGAGGTTAGGAATTGTGTACTGGGGCCCGTCCACAATGACACTCTAAAACCAGAAATACAAATGCACAGTAAGAGTAGCAACATTGGATTGACTGTATACAAATACTTTATGAGAAAGTAAGTCTAACAGGCTGTGCCCTGCTAGGCCCATGTAATGATATAACTGAAAAAAAAAAGTTAAACCAAACTAAACCGAACCGCTCAATTTATAAATATAACAAAACTGGATAAATCTAAGTGTAAGATCTGTAGGCATATCGCCGGCCATTATATATTTCCTGGAGCACAGTGAGGGCCCCCCCCATGATGTGTTAAGTGATATGGAGGCAGAAGATCTAGGATCTTAAGAGTTTCGTGCTGAAAAAAGACTATTTCAGACATCCATGTGGATATGGCGGGAGTATCAATATGCGCCAGGAAATTGCATGTATATCTAGTACATTAGTTTGCAAACATAGAGTATTATTAACCCAATATCTAACAGTTAATAAATTAGAACATAACAAGCTATGCAGGAATTAAACACTAGGTCTCATTATAACTGTGACAATTACAAAGAACCAGGGCAGTATAAGTTTTCATGCAAACCTGAGCAGGAACCACACTCGGTCTTGTAGAAAAGTCCTCATTACAGATCCTTTGCAGATTTCTGGTTATTAGAGTTATTAGGTGTATCTGCAGCTCTATCTTCTTGAGGTGGTCTGGGCACGGGTGGGGGGTTGAGCCCTAGAGATTTGAAGAAAGGGACAAGATCCTCAGTCGTTCTGTAAATAGCTGTGTGGTCTCCCTTGGTTGCTATTATACTCGTGGGAAAGCCCCAACGGTAAATAATTTTGTGTTCCTGAAGAATGCAAGTAACGAATCTCAGTTCCCTCCTTTTCTGTAGAGTGGTTGGGCTGAGGTCCGAGAAAATCTGCAGGGCTACTCCGGCATGAGTGATCGGATGTTTGTTTCTACTATGTTTCAGGATCTCCTCCTTGTCTTTAAAATTAAGAACTCGAAGAATAACGTCCCTAGGGGGAGCTTTCGCTGATGGTTTAGGGCGGAGTGCCCTGTGTGCTCTCTCTATTTCTATTGTTGGGGACATTGGAGTGCCTTTAAGTGTACGGAACAGGTCTTGCAAGTATTCTTGGAGGGCTGATGGGTGTATAGACTCTGGGATTCCCCTGATCCGTATGTTGTTCCGCCTGCCGCGGTTATCTAAGTCTTCTACTTTGTCCATTAAACTGCGTATCATGTCGGTGTTGTATTGTGCTCTGGATGAGGTGTCTTTCATTTCCTCCATAGAGTTGTCATGAGTTTTTTCCACACTGGTGATCCTTCGTGATAGATCTGTGATGTCTTTACGAAGCTCACTGAAGAGACTTTTAACTTCCTCCATGACCCCCTTGATGTCTGCTTTGGATGAAAGTGACAATAGGTCCTCTTTGGTGACGTAGGATGGGGGCAGAATAGGCACTTCTTGTGATTGTGTAGGGGTGCCTTGTCTCTTGTCTGGTTGTGCTGTCATTGAGTCCGCGACAAGGGGATCTGTAGGTTTAAGGTAATGGTTCATGTTTCGGGGTTTGGAGGTTTTTTCCCCTGTTGTTTTCTTCTTTTGGGGCATTACAGGTGCTTATCCCCACTAAAGATTATTGTTTCCCGCCCTCTGTGTTGAGATGTCTACTGTCAGTTCTCACAGGGTTATAGCAGGTTAATTATGCATGTTGGGGGTATAAATTTGCTTTTTGTTAATAAAAAGTGTCCACAATATGTTTTATTCCATGAGTCCCAGCTGAGCCAACTGTTATGCTTTATTAAGAGGCCTGTCTGTCTCCTTTAATTCTTGGCGCGGGGGCAGTGCAGCAGTATGGAGGGCAGTGTTAGTGCAGTGCCTGGAGGATAGCAGGCAGCATGTGTAATATAGTCTTATAGTCAGATGGTGGTTCTCCCACTGTGCCCTGAGAACAACTATTGTTAGCCAAGTTGTGCTATGTTATACCGACACACTATGCATGTAAGTGTCCCTTTTGCCCCTGCACTTCTAATGTGGATTCTCTGTGGCCTAACTGGTGCTTCCGTTCAGTTCTCGTGAGGGCTGCGGCCTATGTGATTTAACTGCGACTTACCGCCAGTCTCCGGCACCTCTCCTCTTGTGCGGGCCGGGGTTAGATGCTCTCCATTTCAGGCGTGTGTTGCGAGGCCGGTGTCGGTTATGCTCTTAGCTGAAAGGTGAGAAGTTCGTGTCAGGGCGATGGGCGCCCTCCTGATCGTTACTCGCTATCCGCGAGTTTCTTCCCAGCCGGAGGTGTTGTGCTGGTTTGCGCTATGCCCCCTTTGCTGTGCGAATGCGGCTAGATCCTCTCTGATGAGACTGCCTGCGGCAGTGAGGTATAGGGTTAGTGCCGGGATGGCGAGAGGTATTCCCAGTTGGATGCCGCGTGTAGTCTGTTGCGCACAGTCAGGCCATATATTAAGATAAGTTCGGCTTTCTCCTCCTCTTCACTTCCAGATGTTGGGGTAGGGGTTCCCCACTGCTTTCTAATGGAATTGAGCGGTTCGGGTGGTTCACATAATCTGATTTAATATAAAGGGCCTAGACAAGTAGCAGGAGCTCTAAGCTATAGCGGCCATCTACCAGCGCGGCCAAGCTCCGCCTCTCAGAGCATACAATTTTAAACAACTTTTCAATGCATTTACATAATCAAAATTTGTTTTTATTCTCTTGATGTCATTTTTTGAAGTAACAAAAAAATCAATGAATGCCCAGCACAATACCACTCTGAGTCAGAGTGCATGATATGCTAAGGGTTCTGCACCATGACCATATGCCATCAAATGCTTCCAAATAGCACCAGCACCCATAAATAATCAATGCAATTTATTGTACATCAAACAGAATACAGCAAAAGTTTCAAATGCAATTCCCTTAGCCAGAGGCATCCACAGAAAACACAGACATACACACCCACCCTCACAGAGGCATCCAGAGAAAATACACAAAGACAAACATACACAGACCCTCACAGAGACACCCATAGCAAAAGCTCAAAGACATATGCACACACCCTCACAGACATCCACAGAAAATGCACAAAGACATACACACCCACCCTCACAGAGAGACACACAGAAAAAAATATATACACACTCATAGAGACACAAACCAAAGCACAAAGACATAAACAGAGACACCCACAGAAACACTCACAGGAGGAAACATTTATGCACCTTGCATCCCCTAAATCAACAGTGTGTGACATGCATGATAAAAAAATTGCAGAAATTAAGAGATGCCAAGGATTCTAAGTCTAACCCTAAAAGGTTCTTTAAGTACATAAATAGCAAAAAATCTAAGAAGGATAATATAGGTACATTAAAATGTGTGGAGGGTAGCATGATAAATAATGACAGGGAAAAGGCTGAGGTACTAAACCAGTTTTTTTCTTCAGTATACACAAGAGAGGAACCATTGAATGATACTTTGGAACAGAATAGAACATGCCAGTCCATACCACTAACTGGGTTTTGTTTAGAGGATATCAGGAAAAAACTAAAAAATATTAAGGTAAATAAAACTCCAGGCCCAGATGGAATACACCCAAGGGTGTTAAGTGAACTTAGCACTGTTATAGACAAACCTTTACTCTTAATTTTTCAAGACTCATTATCCTCAGGCATGGTACCCCAGGATTGGCGTAAAGCTGATGTGGTGCCACTCTTCAAAAAGGGAAGCAGGGATGATCCAGGAAGCTATAGACCAGTTAGTCTGACATCAATAGTGGGGAAGATATTTGAAGGGATTATAAGGGATTATATTGATGAGCATATTCGTGTAAACAAGATTATGAGTTCTAATCAGCATGGCTTTAGGAGAAATAGATCATGTCAAACTAATCTAATTAGATTCTACGAGGAAGTAAGTAAAAATATAGATAAAGGGGAATCAGTTGATGTGATATACTTAGATTTTGCAAAGGCATTCGATACAGTGCCACATGAGAGATTAATGCACAAAATTAAGGGACTGGGAATAGCTGAAAATGTTAGCTCATGGATAAATAACTGGATAAAAGATAGGGAGCAACGAATAGCAGTAAATGGATCATACTCAGATTGGACAAAGGTAATCAGTGGCGTCCCCCAGGGATCAGTACTGGGCCCTGTTCTTTTTAATATTTTTATAAATGACTTGGAGCAAGGATTAAATAGCGACATCTCTATTTTTGCAGATGATACTAAGTTAAGTAAGGTCATTAGGTCAGAGCAGGATGAACTCTCTTTGCAAAGGGATTTGCGAAAATTAGAACTATGGGCAAGTGAATGGAAAATGAGATTTAATACGGAAAAATGTAAGGTTCTACATTTTGGAAGTAAAAATAAGCAGGCTATGTATTTTTTAAATGGGACAAGACTTAGCCAAACACAGGAGGAAAGGGATTTGGGAGTAGTAATAGATAACAAGCTAAAAATGAGTGCACAATGCAGGGCAGCGGCTTCAAAGGCTAATAAGATACTAGCATGTATTAAAAGAGGCATTGATTCAAGGGAGGAAAGCATAATTCTGTCATTATATAAAGCCCTGGTAAGACCTCACCTTGAGTTTGGAGTGCAGTTCTGGGGACCGATTGCTAAAAAAGATATTGCAGAACTAGAAAAAGTTCAGAGAAGGGCCACAAAGCTAATAAGGGGATTGGAGAAATTAACCTATGAGGAGAGGCTAGCCAAACTGGGTCTGTTCTCTTTAGAAAAAAGGCGCTTGAGAGGTGACATGATTACTTTATATAAATATATTCAAGGCCCATATACAGAGATGGCAGAAGCTCTTTTTATTCCAAGAAAATTGGTTCTGACAAGAGGTCATAATTTAAGGTTGGAGGAAAGGAGATTTAATCTCCTGCAACGGAAACGTTTTTTCACTGTAAGAGCAATAAAATTGTGGAACTCATTACCAAAGGAGGTAGTGAATGCCAATACCATAGATACATTTAAAAATAGTCTGGATAAATTTCTGTATATAAACAAAATTCATGGATATGATTGCTAGTATTAAATGGGTCACATTTTAATGGGGTTATTTAAGCTTAACTGGAGCTTTTTGTAAGTATTTTAGATTTGTATAGGTTGAACTCGATGGACTTCAGTCTTTTTTCAACCTTATCTACTATGTTACTATGTTACTATGTTACTATGTTACTTTTTAAAGAATCATATTTGTAAATATGCAAACAAAAATAATTATGTGAATTCAAAATTGTACATTAATGATCTGGGTAGATGGCTAGATGAAGAAAAATACTTTTAAAAGGCTGACATATGTTTGTTTCTTTTTTCCCCATTTTCCCCAACCAAGAGCACCACTTCAAATATAGAGTACAAATGTTCCCATCTGTCAGCTGTACTTATGGATTTTGAAAATGCTGTACTATATATGGTCTTGGTGGAACCATAAGCTATGGTACTCATATCATTAGATCTGGTTAAATGCAGGATTTAGGCTTGTTGGTATGTATTTCAAAATTAAGTTAGCTGTAGTGTAAACTGAACATTTTTAAGTTAACCTGTCTCATTTCAAACACTGAGCAATCTTAGTCTGAGAGTATAACATTTTATGCAGATGTAAAAATCTTAGATAAAATGCCTCCTTGCATCTGGAAAGTCCTTGCATAAAGGGGCAGTAAACTGGAATATATTATATATGTGTGTATATATATATATATATATATATATATATATAATGAGAGCCGGTAGGATTCGCACACACTTCCAGATAGGAAATACATTTCTTTGTAATGATAATGTCCGGTGCAATACCTTCTAGGATCACCCTTCAGATCCCCAGACAATAATATGTAGAAAACGAAGGTAGCACACGATTTCTAAGGCAGAACCTTTTATTAGAGCAACATTTCGGGGCTCCTGCCCCTTTCTCAAGCTAATTTACAACTGACACACACACCCTTTTTAAAGGGTCAAACATAAAACAGGAAACCAATTACAAAGCAGGGGTGTGTCTAGCAGGTGCTTCACATCATCACATATCCTGTGGAAGAAAGAAAAAAGCCAACACATCATTTTTAACCCTTTTCACCCCTTAACAAGAATTGGACAACCTATTAAAAACAATTGCAGCAAGTCACCCACCATATAAACTAAATTGCATCAAACGCAAATACCAAAAAAATACAATAAGTCAACCGCGCTTAACACTAGTGATGATCATTAATTTATATGTAACATGTTAGTTATAACAATGGAAAGAGATCGAACTCCCTGTTTAACCCCTTAGGGTGTAGAGTATTAAGAAGCCAAATCCATTTAGCTTCCCTGTTTAGTAAGTCCCTATGCCTGTCACCTCCCCTGGGTCTTATGGGTGCACTGTCTATTACCAAATACCTAAGCTGATTAGCCTGATGTCCCATTTCAAATGGGCCAGAACTGGCAAGTGCAACATTTTAGTATTACGTATGGTTGACTTATGTTGGCATATGCGGCCCCTTATCTTTCAATCAGATTGAAGTTCAATCCGATAGGCTGATCCAATCAGCCAATCAGATTGAGCTCGCATTCTATTGGCTGATCGGAACATCGGATTATTATTTATATTGTAGCTATATTAGGGTTTATTTTAAAGGTAAGTATTTAGTTTTAAATAGGATTAATTTATTTAATAAGAGTAATATTATTTAAATTTATTTAATTAATATTTAAGTTAGGGGGGTGTTAGGGTTAGACTTAGGTTTAGGGGTTAATAATTTTATTACAGTGGCGGCGGTGTAGGGGGGGCAGGATAGGGGTTAATACATTTATTATAGGTGGCGATGGTGTAGGGGGGGCAGATTAGGGGTTAATAAGTTTAATATAGGTTGCGGCGGGGTCCGGGAGCGGCGGTTTAGGGGTTAAACTATTTATTTAGTTGCGGCGAGGTCCGGGATTGGCAGGATAGGGGTTAATAACTTTATTATAGAGGGCGACGGTATAGGGGGGGCAGGATAGGGGTTAATAGGTATAATGTAGGTGGCGGCGGGGTCTGGGAGCGGCAGTTTAGGGGCTAATACATATATTATAGTTGCGGCGGGGACTGGGAGTGGCGGTTTAGGGGTTAACATATTTAGTATAGCTTGCGGTGGGCTCCGGGAGGGGGTAATACATTTATTTAGTTGCGGCGGTGTAGGGGGGGACAGATTAGGGGTGTTTAGACTCGGGGTACAAGTTAGGGTGTTAGGTGTAGACAGCTCCCATAGGAATCAATGGGATGTCGGGCAGCAGCGAACATGACATTTCGCTATGGTCAGACTCCCATTGATTCCTATGGGATCCGCCGCCTCCAGGGCGGCGGATTGAAAACCAGGTACGCTGGGCCAGAAAAGTGCCGAGCGTACCTGCTAGTTTTTTGATAACTAGCAAAAGTAGTCAGATTGTGCCTGTAGTGATGTAAGAATCGATCTGTGTCGGACTTTGCCCGGCGGATCGAAGCTTACGTCACTAAATTCTACTTTTGCCGGTATCTAGGGCTTGATAACTTAGGCGAATCAGCCTCGCCACAAATACGCTGCGGAATTCCAGCGTATTTGAGGTTGACGGCTTGATAACTAGGCCCCAGAGTATGCAATTTTAAGCAACTTTCTAATTTACTCCTATTATAATTTTTTTTTTCATCTTTCTCTTGGTATCTTTATTTGAATAAGCAAGAATGTAAGCATAGGAGCCGGACCATTTTTGGTTCAGGACCTGGGTAGCACTTTCTAATTGGTGTCTAAAGGTAGCCACCAATCAGCAAGCGCTACCCAGGTTCTTAACCAAAAATGGGCCGGCTCCTATGCTTACTTTCAAATAAAGATAGCAAGAAAACAAAGAAAAAGGATAAAAGAAGAAAATTAGAAAGTTGCTTAAAATTGCATGCTCTATCTGAATTTGAAAGTTCAATTTTGACTAGACTATCCCTTTAACAAATAGAATTAGGGTGCACCTGTCACAACCTTGCCACTTCATAGTGCCATGCATCAGATGAGTGCTTTAAAGATCAAGAATAGTGGATTCTAAAGCAGCAAAAATACACTGTTGTGATGAATTTGGTATCACCAGCTAGCATACCTGATGAGGGGGGATATTAATGTTTAAATTAAAGACAAGGGGCACGATTACATATACGGCGCAGGCTTCGGCGCAAGCGTGGAACCCCGCGCCACTTGTAATTTCACCTTGCACATCGGGGTATTACATATACTGCGCCGTTAGATGCTAAACTGGCGTATGTAGGACAAGCTGGTGATCTTCTGAAATATGCGCAAATACACATTTCTGTCGTCGCAAGTAACTTACGCCAGTATTTTGTCCATGGAAAGTGTCAATAAAGAATAGTTTTTGGGGCGGAGCAAGCTCTGCATCTGAGCGGTCGCAACTTATAATGGCTCCGGACCTGTTCGGATAATTTACACATCTATGACCGCTCAGTGCAGCTAAATTTCCTTCTCAGCTGGGGAGTATGTTATAGGAAGCCTACACAAGTACCCTAAAATCCGACTATTGAAGATTTATATAAGTCTTTACCGGGACTAAGGTCGCAACAACTATCAGGGATCGGCCATTTTGCTACCCACGTGGAGCTCTAGTGATACTTTTTGCAGTGAAACATGGAGGAACTCATTGCAGCTATACTAACTCAGCTGGAAGCTTTTGGCAATTTGATGTCTCTTAGATTTGCTGATCTAAGGAGAGTGCTTAGGGAATACTCTACACTGCTAACACTTTTACCGGAACCAAATACGGAGCTAGAGTCTCCAATGACCCGCTTCCCAATACCCAGCATACAGAGCCAGAACTCATGAAGAGTCTTAATGGGCAGGGCAGCCAGCCTAATTTCATAGAGATGGAACCAGCAAAGAAGACCTTTCCAGACCTGCCGGATACTGCTGGAGTGATCTTACACCTGACTGCTCTAGATGGGGATGCGGCTGGCCTCTCTGGAAGAGTCAGGGATTTCAATTTTCTTCATGCTGCAGCTGAGGCTTATCTACTGGGTCACGAGAATCTAGATGCTGTTATGCGGCTACATCCTATTTTACAGCCACAGTCCCCCCGAACACTGCAGCTCAACAGTCAATCTCACTAGGTCCAGGGAAGAGGGATTCAGGCAGCCTACTTAGTGGAAGAAGACAGATGGAAGACCAGAGCATATCCGCAGGAATTGTTCTGCAGCAATCTCACCTATACAGGAGGTCCCAACCACTGCAAGCCTGTATAGCAAGAGACAAACCTACGATGTTCACTATCAAATGCAACAAAAATGTGTAAAAACACAAGAGAGTGCTAAAACATACTGAATGGACACTGTTGAAATAAATTGCAACAAAATATAAGAATCTCTCCGAGACCCGTACAGCATTAAAGGTGCATAATATAAATGGAAAATGGACCCTCACTGTATGTTAATATTTAACTATAAAACAGTCCACAGTGTATGTTCAAGGAGGACCAGACCATAAAAAATATATTAAAATGTTCCAAAATGTTCCCTGCCGACAGCAATGGAATCTCCAAACTCTGTGAAGTCCTTCTATCCCTTTGTTGCAGCAGGTGAATCTGTGGAAGTGGGAGACAAACAGAGGTGACCAATGTGTGTATCTACAGCAGTAATAGCCCAACCAAGCACAAGTATTCTATAACCAGGGTACTGACACTCTTGCTGAGCACACCAATGTGCTAGTAGGAACGGACTGGCTATCTGAGCAAACCAGCTTGCTCTCTCCGGTGGGCACTCTCCCTGCGGCGATGAACAGACTCCTGGCAGCTTGCTACCTTTGATAATATTTCTTCAAGCAGGGGTCAGGATTGATAGGCTTACTAGCTTTACTCCCCACGGATTGGTAATGAGATAACTCACTTGTATAAGGAATCACAAACAATGATCTAAAATAAGTCCTTTAATCATTGTTAAAAACAGCAATCCTTATTCCACAAGTAAAAAACAAATGTGTATTATTTGCTACGCGTTTCTCGGCTACAACTTGGCCGTTTCCTCAGGCATAATTATACAAACATTTAAACCGGCTATATATTGCCACTCATTACAAACCTCAGAGTACTCCCTCCCAATGTTCACTATCAAAACTGGTGTTGGGTAATAGTTTTGTTATAAAATCTGATACTCTTGCCACTCAGTCCCTGGGACAATATTTTGGACTGTCTTTCTGGGACGATTGTATTGAGACACTTTAATGAGAGTAACTCTATTTGGGGAACGTGTTTGGTTCATAGTTAATAATTCCTGTTTATTATGTACTCTTTTATCCCCGTAGTCTCTATTTACCCCATTAATGCAATTTCTCAGGTGTTTCTCTTGAGCTGTTGGATCTCACACGTATACGTATATAATACCCTTACAGCTTCCAATGTACATATTTATTACATAGCTCTAGGTTGGCTGGAGAATCATATTGAAACTGAGTAGTCAGAACAGCATTGCGCAGCGATAAAAGTGAGATGTTCTGATAGTGGAGAGACTCTAGACTACTGTATATAGTGGATTGTGAATTCTTTCAGCTCAACCCTTACCAATTATTTCATTAATGACTGTAATGTCTGATGTTTTTTATGTTCAGCAAAACTCTTTTAACTAGTTGCCCCACTGAGTATCTATTGCACCCACTACAAGAAAGAGGATTATTCAGGGGATCCGGTCTATGCAGTAATACCTTTTGAGGCTACATATGGCTTAAGGAATATGCAGAGCGCATTCATTGATTAATATCAAGCTCTACAAAGCATCTTACATTTTGAGTTCCCTATTAAGCTACTCCAATAGTACAGCACATTTTAGTTTCAATAGCCCCTCAGTGATGGTAGTATTAATGTGGATTATATAGCTGAAATTGTCCATATGTCCTTCCTAGAGCAGACCTTTTGTTATATATGGATGCTTCTTCACAACATTTTACTAATTAGCAGCGTTTTGCCAATAGTGGTCCTTTAGGGCTTGGGGGACTGTCCGGATATGCGGTGAGGGGTGAAAGACCCAACTCTATGTGACACCTATGACTTTTACTGTATGTATTTATATGTCATAAGCCTAATTTGAAGGTCCTTTACTCTATTTTATAATACCTATATGCCAGGTCTTGCTTGCTCAGAGACATACCTACTTACTGACATCCCATCACATCTAACAGTACATGGTGCACCTTTCAAAAATGTTATGATTTCCACTAAAACCCCCTAGAGTCAAATCCTGCATTCCTCCTCATTGCTCACTATCTACTCCCTCATGGTTATTTTTTTCAAATCAGATAGTTTAATAAGACCGTCCTTTATCATTCCCCTCTAGTTTATTCCTCAACCCTTATTTCTAGGTCCCTATGAGCCCTTCCCTGACTACGGGAATATACAACCCTGTTCTGTACACTGGCCAGCATATGGCTTTCTCAGTTCCCTAGGGATACATTAATAATCCGTTACAATTAGTAAATAAGGGTTTAAAATATTACCTACCCGAGCCCCACGTACATATACCTTCCCTTATCCTACTTTGTCCTCCTATAGCTATTTAGAGGCAAATATATTATTAAAATTTATAGCACAACTACACACACGCTTATCTCCCCTATACATAATTTCTTCAGGAAGGTCCTCCATACATTTATTTTTCTCAATATACCTAGAGACCCAAAAAGCTCCTTCAGATTTCCATCCTAACAGACTCCGCTCCCTCCCACTCTTCCCTTTCTTATCTAGAGCGGCTCTCGCACGCTGAATCTCCCTTCCCCCAAAAAAGAAACCCATCATGTTAATCCCCATTTTACTCTGAATAGATAAATTACTCTATGCTTCCCATAGTAATTTGGAGACCATCATTATCCTTACCAAATCAAGGGTTATAAAAAGAGGTTTCATTATTATATGTTCCAGTTACTCATCCCTTCTACACACCAGTCTTCTATATTCCCTCTCAATCCTATATATCATACATCTAATGATTCATATTTCAGACATAGTCTTATATCCTTTCTCAGAAATTATAATCTTCTTGGTGATCTACTTATTCTATTTGTTGTAAGCTCTTATTTGCATATATCTAGTAGATATAGTATTCGTACTTGTAATACAGCTACTTTATTGTCTTATGCCAACCCTATTTTCTGTATGAGCAATGTAAAGATGTTCCTTTCAAGCTTGATCTGTATCTGGACATATTCCATGTTTGGTTGTTACCACTCATTACCTCAATAAAAATTGTTTAAAAAAAAAAAAAAAAAAGAGTAGTTTTATGCAAATTAGGCTAACACTCGTAAAAATGAGCCACGATTTAAAATAAAAATGCAACACGTAATTACGCTATTCAAAATTCATATATAAACCCATGCGCAGCTGCCATTTTTTTCAGTGTGTTTGGATTGTTCATTGAGCTACAACACACTACACTGGAGTGGGGGATTAGTGAGAGTAGAGAGAGAGGCGCAAACTGATGAGTTAGTTAGGTCGCATTGTTGTTTGATTAAGCTTGTACACTTACACATATTTTTACATATTGCACACATTTTGCATACATACATACATATACAAATACACCACACTTTTTTTTCTAACACCTCACACATTTTATTTGAATTTTACAGTGTGATAGGCTGAGTGTTTGGTTGTGATTGTGTGTGATTGAACTGGGAGTGAGTGTGTGTAGTGTTATTTAGTAAGAGGATGGCAGGGAGAGATAGGGAGGAGGGGAGGAGGTGAGAGGAGTGGCAGGGAGAGGAGTATAGGAGAGGACAGCAGGAGCATTGGGCCCCTCATCAGGGAGTAAGTGGAGTTGGGAAAGGGAAAGCCAGAAGGGATGATGGGAGAGGAGATGCCCAAGAGCCCTAGAGCCCCAGAGATCAGGCACATCTAGGAGAGGGACAGAGGGTGCACATGGGGACAGAAGGGGGGAGGAGGGAGAGGATAGCGAGGAACCCACGCCAGGGACATCACAGGGAGGAAGCCAAGTGTCCATGGAGGATGAGAGGCTGAAATGTCCCAACTCCTCATTTGATGAAAATGTTGCCCTTGTCCAGGCCATCATGGACAATTACAGTGCCCTCTTTGGGCAGGAGAAGGGCAAAGGCATTGCCAAAAAGCGAAAAACGGCATGGTTGGCGGTAGAGGATGCCATCAACAGTGTGGCCCCACAGAGTAGGACTGTTGAGGGCCTTAAAAAATGCTGGAATGAGTGCAAGAGGCGGGTCAAAGAAAAGATGGGGCAGGAAGCTATGCACCAGAAGGGAACAGGCGGTGGTCCATCCCTGGATATAGAGTATAACACCTGGCAGGAGATGAAACACAGGTCCCTGAGTATCACAACTGTCTGTGGATTTCCAGGGGCTCGTGACTCAGGGGCTGCAACCACAGCATATCATGCTGGTGAGTAACATCCCACACACCAGTATTATATGTATTTAAGATATACCATCCTTTAATATCACACATCCATGTACACAATGAGGAGCATTATATTTGGCGTACTAACAAAAACATCTACAATTATACTTGACATTACTGCTACTTAACACAATGCAATTCATGATATAAGGTGGAATAGTGCAATAATAACATGTCTCAGAGTAACACAGGCCACAAGCCACATGTAGATTTTTCAGTAAATGGACACTATAGCCATCACAATACTTTTAGATCAATAAAGCAGGTTCTGTGCCTTCATCAGGCTAAAGTAAATTATGTGACCATAGAGTCACTTAAAGAACACATTTTTTTCATCATTGACATGTACACATAACTATTATATGAAACACATACCTGTATACTGCTCATATTCAAATCCCTCATAGAACAAATTACAATGTGCACATGCATGTTATAGAGTTTGACATGAGAATCAGTATAGGCCCTAGCATGTATCAATGTACATTGTATGCCCACATAGACATATATCTGACTGTACTAATCCCTCTCATCCTTTGACTCCTAGACAGAACCTCCTGTCACATGGATACAAACAGCCATGCCACCACCATCACCCCACCACCACCACCACCAACACCAATCTTCAGGCAACTGCACGAACAGTATGCTCCCAGGCATGAGCATGGTTGGATGGCTTCAATTGAGGACCCGGGAGTGATGCCACCACCATTGCCATATGACCCCTGGCAATATTCCTGGCCAGAGGAATATTCTTCTTTTTAGACATGTGCATGGCGAAAAAATTCGGTTCGGTTCGGATCGATTCGGAATATTTCGAAGTTCGGTTCGGATCGATTCGAATTCGGAAAATTATGAATCGATTCGTTTCGGATTCGTTTCGGATTCATTCGGATTCGAAGAAATTCGGCTGGATTCGGTTCGATTCGGTTCAATTTGGTTCGTAAATTCGGCATTTCGGTAAGTGTTTGGTGGGATTAGACTAGTATTGTACAGTATGTTAGGTTAACACCAATGGCCATCCGAATTTACGAATCGATTCGGTTCGATTCGGTTAGATTCGGAAAATTCGGCAGAATTTTAATTCGGAAATTCGGTTTGATCCGAATCGCCGAATTTGCAGAATTTTCAGAATTTCCGAATCGAAACAAAACGAATCGCACATGTCTACTTCTTTTGCCTTTGAGGGGAAGCCAAGACAGCCACAAAAGGTCCATATATTTACCACCCCAACACAATCTCATGGCAGTCATGGCTTTTACCCACAGACTATGTCACAAGAAGTGCCAATTGGACAGGCTGAGTGGTCACACACTGGTCATCAGTGAGACAATCAATCAGCAATGAGAAATCCACCATCCTCATCACTTGGGCGAGCTCCACCATCCTCATCACTTGGGCGAGCTCCACCATCTGCAGATGGAAATATAGCAGAAACTACTCAAGCACCAGCAGATGCAGCTGAACCTGCCCCACCAGAACCAGCAGATGCAGGTGACCCTGCACCTCAAGCACCAGCAGATGCAGGTGACCCTGCACCTCAAGCACCAGCAGATGCAGGTGACCCTGCACCTCAAGCACCAGCAGATGCAGGTGACCCTGTACCCCAAGCAACTAGAAGCCCTGCTGCTCAAGAGCCTGTGGATGCATTGTATTTTCCCCTGGGTGAGGAATACATTGCACTCCAGAGGAGGCTCATAACAAGCACCGAGAGCATACAAAGAGGCCAATAGAAGTTCTTCAGGAGCTAAGAGAGGTTACACAAACATAGCATAGAGCTGCAGAGGGACATGGCAGCATCATTAAGAACAAGTGTTCAAAACCAGTCACAGATGATGCAAATTCTGTCTGATATGCAGATGCATATGGACAATAGATGGAGATAACAAATTCAACTCTTGGGTGTGTTGGTTGAACCCTTTACACACCAGCAGGACACTACATCCAGCCTATCATCTTTTATGATAGGCTGGATGTTATTTCTAGGTCCCTATGAGCCCTTCCCTGACTACGGGAATATACAACCCTGTTCTGTACACTGGCCAGCATATGGCTTTCTCAGTTCCCTAGGGATACATTAATAATCCGTTACAATTAGTAAATAAGGGTTTAAAATATTACCTACCCGAGCCCCACGTACATATACCTTCCCTTATCCTACTTTGTCCTCCTATAGCTATTTAGAGGCAAATATATTATTAAAATTTATAGCACAACTACACACACGTTTATCTCCCCTATACATAATTTCTTCAGGAAGGTCCTCCATACATTTATTTTTCTTAATATACCTAGAGACCCAAAAAGCTCCTTCAGATTTTCATCCTAACAGACTCCGCTCCCTCCCACTCTTCCCTTTCTTATCTAGAGCGGCTCTCGCATGCTGAATCTCCCTTCCCCCAAAAAAGAAACCCATCATGTTAATCCCCATTTTACTCTGAATAGATAAATTACTCTATGCTTCCCATAGTAATTTGGAGACCATCATTATCCTTACCAAATCAAGGGTTATAAAAAGAGGTTTCATTATTATATGTTCCAGTTACTCATCCCTTCTACACACCAGTCTTCTATATTCCCTCTCAATCCTATATATCATACATCTAATGATTCATATTTCAGACATACTTTTATATCCTTTCTCAGAAATTATAATCTTCTTGGTGATCTACTTATTCTATTTGTTGTAAGCTCTTATTTGCATATATCTAGTAGATATAGTATTCGTACTTGTAATACCGCTACTTTATTGTCTTATGCCAACCCTATTTTCTGTATGAGCAATGTAAAGATGTTCCTTTCAAGCTTGATCTGTATCTGGACATATTCCATGTTTGGTTGTTACCACTCATTACCTCAATAAAAATTGTTTAAAAAAAAAAAAAAAGAGTAGTTTTATGCAAATTAGGCTAACACTCGTAAAAATGAGCCGCGATTTAAAATAAAAATGCAACACGTAATTACGCTATTCAAAATTCATATATAAACCCATGCGCAGCTGCCATTTTTTTCAGTGTGTTTGGATTGTTCATTGAGCTACAACACACTAACTGGAGTTGAGGATTAGTGAGAGTAGAGAGAGAGGCGCAAAATGAGGAGTTAGTTAGGTCGCATTGCTGTTTGATTAAGCTTGTACACTTACACATATTTTTACATATTGCACACATTTTGCATACATACATACATATACAAATACACCACACTTTTTTTTCTAACACCTCACACATTTTATTTGAATTTTACAGTGTGATAGGCTGAGTGTTTGGTTGTGATTGTGTGTGATTGAACTGGGAGTGAGTGTATGTAGTGTTATTTAGTAAGAGGATGGCAGGGAGAGATAGGGAGGAGGGGAGGAGGTGAGATGAGTGGCAGGGAGAGGAGTATAGGAGAGGACAGCAGGAGCAGTGGGCCCCTCATCAGGGAGTAAGTGGAGTTGGGAAAGGGAAAGCCAGAAGGGATGATGGGAGAGGAGATGCCCAAGAGCCCTAGAGCCCCAGAGATCAGGCACATCTAGGAGAGGGACAGAGGGTGCACATGGGGACAGAAGGGGGAGGAGGGAGAGGATAGCGAGGAACCCACGCCAGGGACATCACAGGGAGGAAGCCAAGTGTCCATGGAGGATGAGAGGCTGAAATGTCCCAACTTCTCATTTGATGAAAATGTTGCCCTTGTCCAGGCCATCATGGACAATTACAGTGCCCTCTTTGGGCAGGAGAAGGGCAAAGGCATTGCCAAAAAGCGAAAAACGGCATGGTTGGCGGTAGAGGATGCCATCAACAGTGTGGCCCCACAGAGTAGGACTGTTGAGGGCCTTAAAAAATGCTGGAATGAGTGCAAGAGGCGGGTCAAAGAAATGATGGGGCAGGAAGCTATGCACCAGAAGGGAACAGGCGGTTGTCCATCCCTGGATATAGAGTATAACACCTGGCAGGAGATGAAACACAGGTCCCTGAGTATCACAACAGTCTGTGGACTTCCAGGGGCTCGTGACTCAGGGGCTGCAACCACAGCATATCATCCCACACACCAGTATTATATGTATTTAAGATATACCATCCTTTAATATCACACATCCATGTACACAATGAGGAGCATGCTATTTGGCGTACTAACAAAAACATCTACAATTATACTTGACATTACTGCTACTTAACACAATGCAATTCATGATATAAGGTGGAATAGTGCAATAATAACATGTCTCAGAGTAACACAGGCCACAAGCCACATGTAGATTTTTCAGTAAATGGACACTATAGCCATCACAATACTTTTAGATCAATAAAGCAGGTTCTGTGCCTTCATCAGGCTAAAATAAATTCTGTGAACATAGAGTCACTTAAAGAACACATTTTTTTCATCATTGACATGTACACATAACTATTATATGAAACACATACCTGTATACTGCTCATATTCAAATCCCTCATAGAACAAATTACAATGTGCACATGCATGTTATAGAGTTTGACATGAGAATCAGTATAGGCCCTAGCATGTATCAATGTACATTGTATGCCCACATAGACATATATCTGACTGTACTAATCCTTCTCATCCTTTGACTCCTCCACAGAACCTCCTGTCACAAGGATACAAACAGCCATGCCACCACCATCACCCCACCACCACCACCACCAACACCAATCTTCAGGCAACTGCACGAACAGTATGCTCCCAGGCATGAGCATGGTTGGATGGCTTCAATTGAGGACCCGGGAGTGATGCCACCACCATTGCCATATGACCCCTGGCAAGATTCCTGGTCAGAGGAATATTCTTCTTTTGCCTTTGAGGGGGAGCCAAGACAGCCACAAAAGGTCCATGTATTTACCCCCCCCCCCCCAACACAATCTCATGGCAGTCATGGCTTTTACCCACAGACTATGTCACAAGAAGTGCCAATTGGACAGGCTGAGTGGTCAAACACTGGTCATCAGTGAGATAATCAATCAGCAATGAGAAATCCACCATCCTCATCACTTGGGCGAGCTCCACCATCCTCATCACTTGGGCGAGCTCCACCATCTGCAGATGGAAATATAGCAGAAACTACTCAAGCACCAGCAGATGCAGCTGAACCTGCCCCACCAGAACCAGCAGATGCAGGTGACCCTGCACCTCAAGCACCAGCAGATGCAGGTGACCCTGCACCTCAAGCACCAGCAGATGCAGGTGACCCTGTACCCCAAGCAACTAGAAGCCCTGCTGCTCAAGAGCCTGTGGATGCATTGTATTCTCCCCTGGGTGAGGAATACATTGCACTCCAGAGGAGGCTCATAACAAGCACCGAGAGCATACAAAGAGGCCAATAGAAGTTCTTCAGGCGCTAAGAGAGGTTACACAAACATAGCATAGAGCTGCAGAGGGACATGGCAGCATCATTAAGAACAAGTGTTCAAAACCAGTCACAGATGATGCAAATTCTGTCTGATATGCAGATGCATATGGACAATAGATGGAGATAACAAATTCAACTCTTGGGTGTGTTGGTTGAACCCTTTACACACCAGCAGGACACTACATCCAGCCTATCATCTGTTGCCAGCACACCAGCAGAAACACCAGAATCTGCTAGAACAAAGAGAACAAGGCAATCCACTACAGGCACCTCAGCTCCCTCATCCAAAAAGCCCAAGAAAAATAAATAATTTTATAGTTGATCATAAACATTGTCCTTGTCCTTTGTTATTTACCATGTAATTGTCATACATTTCAATGTAATGTGTGTTTTTTACACTAATATTGTTAAAACATGATAATATGACCTGTGTTGAAATAGCCACACCAAAAAAAAACAACAGGTGAGATTATCATGTTTATGACATATTCCTGTACTATAACCTCATCACATAGTTGTATATGAAGGGTACATATAGTAATATTCACTTATAAGATGTAAATCAAGGTTTCTCACATCCAATATAAATTGACACATGGGTATGTATATATATATATATATATATATATATATATATATATATATATATATATACAGGGAGTGCAGAATTATTAGGCAAGTTGTATTTTTGAGGATTAATTTTATTATTGAACAACAACCATGTTCTCAATGAACCCAAAAAACTCATTAATATCAAAGCTGAAAAGTTTTGGAAGTAGTTTTTAGTTGTTTTTAGTTATAGCTATTTTAGGGGGATATCTGTGTGTGCAGGTGACTATTAATGTGCATAATTATTAGGCAACTTAACAAAAAACAAATATATACCCATTTCAATGATTTATTTTTACCAGTGAAACCAATATAACATCTCAACATTCACAAATATACATTTCTGACATTCAAAAACAAAACAAAAACAAATCAGTGACCAATATAGCCACCTTTCTTTGCAAGGACACTCAAAAGCCTGCCATCCATGGATTCTGTCAGTGTTTTGATCTGTTCACCATCAACATTGCATGCAGCAGCAACCACAGCCTCCCAAACACTGTTCAGAGAGGTGTACTGTTTTCCCTCCTTGTAAATCTCACATTTGATGATGGACCACAGGTTCTCAATGGGGTTCAGATCAGGTGAACAAGGAGGCCATGTCATTAGATTTTCTTCTTTTATACCCTTTCTTGCCAGCCACACTGTGGAGTACTTGGACGCGTGTGATGGAGCATTGTCCTGCATGAAAATCATGTTTTTCTTGAAGGATGCAGACTTCTTCCTGTACCACTGCTTGAAGAAGGTGTCTTCCAGAAACTGGCAGTAGGACTGGGAGTTGAGCTTGACTCCATCCTCAACCCGAAACGGCCCCACAAGCTCATCTTTGATGATACCAGCCCAAACCAGTACTCCACCTCCACCTTGCTGGCGTCTGAGTCGGACTGGAGCTCTCTGCCCTTTACCAATCCAGCCACGGGCCCATCCATCTGGCCCATCAAGACTCACTCTAATTTCATCAGTCCATAAAACCTTAGAAAAATCAGTCTTGAGATATTTCTTGGTCCAGTCTTGACGTTTCAGCTTGTGTGTCTTCTTCAGTGGTGGTCGTCTTTTAGCCTTTCTTACCTTGGCCATGTCTCTGAGTATTGCACACCTTGTGCTTTTGGGCACTCCAGTGATGTTGCACCTCTGAAATATGGCCAAACTGGTGGCAAGTGGCATCTTGGCAGCTGCACGCTTGACTTTTCTCAGTTCATGGGCAGTTATTTTGCGCCTTGGTTTTTCCACACGCTTCTTGCGACCCTGTTGATTATTTTGAATGAAACGATTGATTGTTCAATGATCACGCTTCAGAAGCTTTGCAATTTTAAGAGTGCTGCATTCCTCTGCAAGATATCTCACTATTTTCTACTTTTCTGAGCCTGTCAAGTCCTTCTTTTGACCCATTTTGCTAAAGGAAAGGAAGTTGCCTAATAATTATGCACACCTGATATAGGGTGTTGATGTCATTAGACCACACCCCTTCTCATTACAGAGATGCACATCACCTAATATGCTTAATTGGTAGTAGGCTTTCGAGCCTATACAGCTTGGAGTAAGACAACATGCATAAAGAGGATGATGTGGTCAAAATACTCATTTGCCTAATAATTCTGCACTCCCTGTATATATATATATATATATATATATATATATATATATATATATATAAATAATAATGTATTACAGAAGGTGTGAACATAGGGTATAAACATCCATTTTCATTCTTCTTAATAATGATAGTACAGAAATCATTGTGACCTAAACATGAATTAAACAATAAGACATTTTCAGTAATTAGGGTGGTTAAGGGAAGAGGGGTGGGATGTAGTAGTTTCACTTATATGCAGTGGAAAATCTGCAGTATGTAATTCTGCAAAATATGATATATACATATGTTTTTTTTTGTTTTAAAAAAACATTTCTCTAATGTTGATACTACAATGTTAGAGTCCCAAACTACTTCACTTTCACTTTTTCCCTTAGTAGGTTTAAAATACACAGAACTTAAAGATCTTACATATTTGATCACTTTATCTGCACAATCTACTACACATAAACAAATCACTTTGGATCACAAATTTAACTTTAAAGACAAGTCATATTTCTATCCGGTACATAATCGTGATAGTCATATAGATATGTACCAAAGGGCAGTTGAAAGGGATCTTATATCCCTTAATCAACATATACAAAGTGACACATATAAAATAAGAGACAACCTCTCTAGAGGTGAGAGAAGAGCACTATTTACTCTCAAAAATAACAAAGACATCATCATTACTCAGGCGGACAAAGGAGGAGCAGTTGTTATCCTAGACAAGGAACAATATCATAATGAAGTTATGTCACAACTGAATAATGTAAATCTATATACTAAGTTATCGTATAATCCTACTTTGTCCTACAGACAGGTTATGATGTCTTTGTTAGACACTGCATTTGAATATAATTACATGGATAAGGAATTGGTTGACTATCTATTAGTGGAAAATCCCAGAATACCATACTTTAGGATTACACCAAAAATACATAAAACTACTGTTGACCCTCCAGGGAGGCCAATAGTGGCTAGTAATGGCTCTCTCTGTGAGAGACTAGGTGAATGGCTGGACCATATACTACAACCAGTTGTTCTAGCTCTTCCGGGCTATATCAGAGATAGTTCTCATCTAATACAACAACTTACAGAGATAACATGGGAAGAACAATATCTATGGTTAACAATAGATGTAACTGCTTTATATTCTAACATTCCCCATGATTTGGGCCTAGAATCTTTATCCAATATGCTTCACAGACACACTGACTATGATAGCAGTTTCATAACTTTCATTATTACAATTACTGAGTTCTTGCTATCACATAACTATTTTGTCTACAGAGGTGACTACTATCTACAAAAGAGTGGTACGGCCATGGGGGCAAAATTTGCCCCCGCTTTTGCAAATATCTACATGGGCTGGCTTGAATATTGTTTAATATTCTCTGACCACTGTCCCTTTGCAGACAATCTAGTTATGTATGGCAGATTTATAGACGATTTGATAATAATTTGGAAAGATGTAGGTTCCTATACTGTGGACAACTTTCTTGGGTATATGAATGCTAATACATTTAACCTCAAATTTACCAGTCTCAGTAATAGGACAGAAATAGACTATCTAGACATTCATCTTAATATTGATACTAATAACCAAATAATGACCTCAATATATAGGAAACCCTTAGCAAAGAATACAATACTACATGCAAACTCTTGTCATATACCACATGTAAAGAAAGGCATACCTAAGGGTCAATATTTGAGAATACGCAGGAATTGTTCCAATTTGGCTATGTATTTAAAACAGGCTGATGAATTGACTGATAGACTAATACTAAGAGGTTATAATAGACAAGTCTTTTACACATACAACAACAAGTATCAAAAATTGATAGAAATAGTCTCTTTCGTAGTACTAAGAATGTCAGAACCAAAATACAGGATGATAATATATTATTCATTACCAAATATAGCCTACAATATAAAGAGATATGTGACATCATCTCCAGAAATTTACCAATATTACATGTGGATGACAATCTAAAATCCATAACCAATCACAGAAAATTAAAATTTATAGCGAGAAGAGCCCAAACTCTAGGTGATCTGACTAAAAGAGATATGTCAGATAGAGATACCATTGAACCAAAATCAAAATGGCTCAATCGTACAAATGGCTTCTACAAATGTGGACACATACCATGTAAAAGCTGTGCATATACACGAAAAGACAACACTTTTAGTTCAACACATACAGGAAAAATATATGATATAAGAAGTAGAATTGATTGCACCTCCCAGTATGTTATATATTTGATTACTTGCCAATATTGTTGTCATCAATATGTAGGTATTACTACTAGAAATCTAAAAGAAAGAATCAGACAACATCTCTTATCATTGGAAGAGAAAGAACCTAAGACCCCAGTAGCTAAACATTTTAGAATACATGGTAAAGGAACTAAATATTTATCTTTTGTAGGAATAGAGAGTATACAAAAAACTGCTAGAGGAGGTAATAGAACAGACCTTCTACTCAAGAGAGAGGTTTATTGGATAATTGAATTAAATACAAGAATTCCTTATGGTATGAATAAGAGGCTGGATGTGGATGCATTTATTGCATAAACATATTCTTTATACTATTATGGATTGGTATTTACCGTGTTATATGATTATGGATTGGTATTTACCGTATGACTAAAACAGAATTAACAGTTCTGACTAATAGCCCGAAAACGTATTCAAGAATAGGGTGATAGTTACTATAATCTACCAAAAAGGTCTTATACTTACTGTTTCTACTGCATTGAGGATCTCTTAAAGTTAGATATTAAGCTACTTTTGTTAAATCCTAGATACTCTAATTATTAGTTAGTTTGGATGGACGCATATAGATAGACAGAGTATATTAATAACTAAGAGATGTTTATACCAGGGTCCATATTGATTAAATGTATCTTTTCCCATCCCCGAATATGCAAATCCAAAGAATGTAACATAAATTAAAGAAAGAACAAATAGAATTTTTGATAATATCCCATGTACTTAATGTTAACATTAATTTATTCTTCTCACCAATTCTTAGATATATTACATTATTATAATATACATACATATTTACGATGTGTACAGTATATGGTTATATCTTCTTAAACCTACTATCTTAGCTTTAATAGCTAGTTAGAGTTGAATGTAGTTAGAGGCATATACATACACTATAATAAAGTTACCATTTGACACTTACCTTTTCCTGTGATGGTAGTGTAGATTAATATTCTTTTGGTATTTTGTATTTGTGAACATATGTTAAAATAACCTTTACCAATTAAATCTGTTAGCAACAATTAGAATTGATATACTATATACAGATTACTTGCTAACTAATGGTATAAACTACATATGCTTTCTAACTATTATTATTTATTTTTATGTGATGTTTTCTTTTTTCTTATTTTTAAAAATAACCTGAGTATCAATGGTCACACTTAGTGATAATTTCTTCTCAATATATTATTGATTTATTAATATTGGTTATTCTTATTTTATGTTAGCTATTTTGTAACATTGCTACTGCTTTTACAAATTGTTGTTATTATTTTTTTATTTTTTTTTTTATTTTATTACTGCTATAATTATCATTTGATTGGATTTACATGTACGTACTGTTTTCTAATTTGTATGTATATAGCTAATTTTTCATTGTTAGTGAGTTTATCATCATGTATTAATATAATGCTGCACTCATGGATATATGTATATATATATATTAGCCACTCTCTGTCTTTAAGGGGGTGTGTGAGTTATTCTGTTATTCTATTGGTGCAGCTCAGCTTTATTAGGGACTCACCTGTGGTGTTTTATCACCTCTGATGAAGCGCAGGTACGCCTGCACGAAACATGTCAGGTGTTCTTTTTTGCTGACTATGTCCTGTCTAGATGAATAAACACTTTTGGTATTAACAACACCTTGGTCGCCTGAGCAGTGTTTGCTTTTGTTTCTCATTTATATATATATATATATATATATAAATAATAATGTATTACAGAAGGTGTGAACATACGGTATAAACATCCATTTTCATTCTTCTTATTAATGATAGTACAGAAATCATTGTGACCTAAACATGAATTAAACAATAAAACATTTTCAGTAATTAGGGTGGTTAAGGGAAGAGGGGTGGGATGTAGTAGTTTCACTTACATGCAGTGGAAAATATGCAGTATGTAATTCTGCAAAATATGATATATACACATGCAATGGTTGGTGAGGTACAGTCAAACATCATAATACACGTGAATGTTATGAACAAGTAACTTACGGGTGAAGTGTTCACGGATGACAAAGTCCCTCACTTCATTCCCCCTCAGTGTCCCCCTGTCCACACCCTCAGGTACAGGAACTAGCTGCTGATCTTGGTCTGGTTCTATGTCCCCCAATATACGTGTGTCCACAGCAATGTTATGTAGAATACAACATGCATTGACAATGGAATACACTTTGTTGGGGTTATACTGTAAAGCTCTGCCTATCAAATCCAGACACCTGAATCTGGTTTTGAGTAGGCCAAAGCTCCTTTCTATTAAATGTCGGGTACGTATGTGGGCCTCCTGGTACCTGAGTTGTGGCTCTGTAAGGGGGTTTGCCAAGGGAGTTAACAGCCATGGTCTGCAGCCGTACCCTGCGTCGCCTGTCATGTAACATATGTATTCTGATTACTACAGGTTCATCATGTGCTTAAAAGGAAATAACATGGATTTAATTTAAAAGATATATTTTTCAAAAACATTACATTGGTGCATTGTAAGCAATATACTTTGATGCCAGGATTAGTCTAGACAAAATTCTATTTTCATGATTCAGATAGAACATGCCATTTTAAGAAAATGTCCTTTTAAGTGAAAAACTATTTATAGTATACTGTCCCTTTAAAGGGACATGAAACACACATTTCTTCTTTCATAAGTTAGAAAGAACCTTCAATTTTATTCAACTTTATAATTTACTTCTATTATGTAATTTGCTCCATTCTCTTGATATCATTTGCTGACAAGCATATTAGATATGCTCAGTAGCTGCTGATTGGTGACTGCACATAGATGCCTCATGTGATTGGCTCATCTATGTGCATTGCTATTTCTTCAACAAAGGATATCTAAAGAATGAATCAAATTAGATAATAGAAGTAAATTGTAATGTTGTTTAACATTGTATTCTCCATCTCAAACATGACAATTATTTTGTGTTTAGTGTCCGTTTAGAAGACAAATACAGATATAATGAAGGTAGTGCATACAGGTGAATCTCGAAAAATTTGAATATTGTGCAAAAGTTCATTTATTTCACTAATGCAACTTAAAAGGTGAAACTAATATATGAGATAGACTCATTACATGCAAAGCAAGAGAGTTCAAGCTGTGATTGGTCATAATTATGATGATTATGGCTTACAGCTCATGAAATCCCCAAATCCACAATCTCAGAAAATTAGAATATTGTAAAAAGGTGCAATATTCTAGGCTCAAAGTGTCCCACTGTAATCAGCTAATTAAGCCATAACACCTGCAAAGGGTTCCTGAGCCTTTAAATGGTCTCTCAGTCTGGTTCAGTAGGAATCACAATCATGGGGAAGACTGATGACCTGACAGTTGTGCAGAAAACCATCATTGACACCCTCCATAAGGAGGGAAAGCCTCAAAAGGTGATTACAAAAGAAGTTGGATGTTCCCAAAGTGCTGTATCAAAGCACATTAATAAAAAGTTATGTGGAAGGGAAAAGTGTGAAAGAAGAATGTGCACAAGCAGCAGGGATGACCGCAGCCTGGAGAGGATTGTCAGGAAAAGGCCATTTATAAGTGTTGGGGACTTTCACAAGAGTCACCACACACAGACAGATCCTGGACATGGGCTTCAAATGTTGTATTGCTCTTGTCAAGCCACTCCTGAACAACAAACAACATCAGAAGCGTCTTACCTGGGCTAAAGAAAAACAGACCTGATCTGTTGCTCAGTGGTCCAAAGTCCTCTTTTCTGATGAGAGCAAATTTTGCATTTCATTTGGAAACCAAGGACCCAGAGTATGGAGGAAGAATGGAGAGGCACACACTGCAAGATGCTTGAAGTCCAGTGTGACGTTTCCACAGTCTGTGTTGATTTGGGGAGCCATGTCATCTGCTGGTGTTGGTCCACTGTGCTTCATTAAGTCCAGGGTCAACGCAGCCATCTACCAGGAGATTTTGGAGCACTTCATGCTTCCTTCTGCAGACGAGCTCTATGGGGATGCTGACTTCATTTTCCAGCAGGACTTGGCACCTGCCCACACTGCCAAAAGCACCAAAACCTGGTTCAATGACTGTGGG
Source organism: Bombina bombina (assembly GCF_027579735.1). Taxonomy (NCBI): domain Eukaryota; kingdom Metazoa; phylum Chordata; class Amphibia; order Anura; family Bombinatoridae; genus Bombina; species Bombina bombina. The sequence goes on from NC_069507.1 coordinate 99,842,501, forward strand.
ATTACTGTGCTTGATTGGCCAGAAAACTCGCCTGACCTGTACCCCATAGAGAATTTATGGGGCATTGCCAAGAGAAAAATGAGAGACATGAGACCGAACAATGCAGAAGAGCTGAAGGCCGCTGTCACAGATACTGGACTGCCAGGGTTAAACCCCTACCCCCCTACAACCACACCCCTGTTGTTTATCAGTGGTTTTGGGCTCCTCAGAGCAACCACAATCTCTGGAAGCTTTTTGCTTGCTTTTGTTGGCTTGTTTTTGTGTTTTAAAACTTGTTAAGAGAATAGCTGGTCTATGAAAACCCTCCTAGGCTGGCCGGGCTCCTGGAACTCCCGGTAGGCCGCCTCACAACGGACACCCGCCTAACCCCTCTGAGAGAGGTGCCTCAGGAATCCACTGGGTTTTCACCCTTTGAGCTGCTGTATGGCCGGAAAATAAGGGGACCCCTAGACTTGTTAAGAGCCCACTGGGAGGGATCAGCCGGGGAGGAAGGACCCTCCATTGTGGAGTACGTCCTGAAGTTCAGGGATTGGCTGAAGGACCTCACTGCCATGGTGCAGGAGAACCTTCAGGGTGCTCAAAGGAGACAAAAATGGTGGTACGACCGTAACACTCGTAGCCGAATTCTCACAGTAGGGCAGAGGGTTCTAGCCTTGAAGCCTGTCAAAACGGACAAGTTACAGGCTTCCTGGCAGGGGCCCTACTGGGTGGTGGAACAATTGAATAACACTACCTACCTTGTAGCAAAATGAAAATCCAAGAAGTGGAAAAAGCACGCTCCAAGCCCATAAAAAGTTAAAGTCTTTATTAGGTCATGTAAATACATGTAGAAACCTATTTGTATAAAAGCGGTCAGCACAAAAAAAACAAAAACGTTCAAAATACAGGTAGATGAACAGGTGCAGACAGCAAACGTTTCGTGCATATGCGCACTTGGTCACTGCTTGTCTAAACACCTGTTCATGATGCTTTTAAAATCAAATGTTCTTAAAGAGATATAACTCTCACGATTTACAACCTGTAATTAATCAATGTCATAAGAAGCTTAAAACATTTTCCTATGTGCTTAACTAGAATGTATATATATTATTCTATTGATTTCATTGTATTGGTTTGAATGAAATTAAACACTACTCTTAAGTTATAACTTATGTAGATATATTTTGCAATATTTATCTATGTAGCTATATGTGGTTAGAGTATAAAGTTAAGAAACCTGAGTGTAGAATCATTTGTATACATAGGCATCCTAAAATTTTGTTGCAAATGAATAACTCACTGTTACTGGACATATTTATGAATATTAAGCTATTTGGCAAATAGATCTAGATCTCTCCTCATATTGAGACCCAAAGGATGTGTAGTTTCTAAATTAAACATCCAGAGAATTTCTCTTTTATCAAGAGTCATCTCTCCGTCTCCCCATCTTCTCCAGAGGGGAATAAAATCTATACCCTGAACCATTAAAGCTGATGCATCAGAGTTATGTAAAATTTTAAAGTGTCTGGCCACTGGTGTGTCTGAGTATTCATCTTCTATAGAGCGCAAGTGCTCCAAAAATCTATCTTTTAACGGTCTCTTCGTTTTCCCTGTATATTGTTTGGAACAGATTTTGCATGTGAGGAGATAGATCACATGTGTAGTTGCACAATTTATGTGATAATTAATTTTATAATTCTTATTAGTAACTGTGGATACAAATTCTTCTCCCTCACATACAAAATCACAAGTTCTACATATAGGACGTCTACATTTGTAGAAGTCTCTTTTTTGTTGAAGCCAACATTTTGTCTTTCTAGGTCTAAGATCAGAAGGTGACAGATAATTGGCAAGAGTTTTACCCTTTCTAGCTATAAAATCACAGCCATTTTGCATAATATCTTTCAGTATAGGATCAGAATAAAGGATGGGTATTGAATCCTTAATGATGTTACATATTTTATTAAATTCAAGACTATATGTGGTAAAGAATTTAATTTTTTTATTGTCCTGTTTACATTTACATTTGTTTTTATATTTAAGCAAATCCTGTCTGTTAGTCTTATCAACACTAACGCCTAGATTTAGAGTTCTGCGTTAGCCGTCCAAACCAGCGTTAAGGGGTCCTAACGCTGGTTTTGGCCGCCCGCTGGTATTTAGAGTCAGTCAGGAAAGGGTCTAACGCTCACTTTCCAGTCGCGACTTTTCCATACCGCAGATCCCCTTACGCCAATTGCGTATCCTTTCAATGGGATCTTTCTAACGCTGGTATTTAGAGTCTTGGCTGAAGTGAGCGTTAAAACTCTAATGACAAGACTCCAGCTGCAGAAAAAAGTCAGGAGTTAAGAGCTTTATGGGCTAACGCCGCTTCATAAAGCTCTTAACTACTGTGCTCTAAAGTACACTAACACCCATAAACTACCTATGTACCCCTAAACCGAGGTCCCCCCACATCGCCGCCTCTCTAATAAAAAATTTTTAACCCCTAATATGCCGACCGCACACCGCCGCCACCTACATTATCCCTATGAACCCCATATCTGCTGCCCCTAACATCACCGACACTTACATAATATTTATTAACCCCTAATCTGCCCCCCCAACGTCGCCGCTACCTTACCTACACTTATTAACCCCTAATCTGCCGACGGGACCTCGCCGCTACTCTAATAAATGTATTAACCCCTAAAGCTAAGTCTAACCCTAACACTAACACCCCCCTAAGTTAAATATAATTTAAATCTAACGAAATAAAATAAATCTTATTAAATAAATTAATCCTATTTAAAGCTAAATACTTACCTGTAAAATAAACCCTAATATAGCTGCAATATAACGAATCATTATATTGTAGCTATTTTAGCATTTATATTTATTTTACAGGCAACTTTGTATTTATTTTAACTCGGTACAATAGCTATTAAATAGTTAATAACTATTTAATAGCTACCTAGTTAAAATAAGTACAAAATTACCTGTAAAATAAATCTTAACCTAAGTTACAATTAAACCTAACACTACACTATCAATAAATTATTTAACTAAACTATCTACAATTATCTACAATGAAATCAACTAAACTAAATTACAAAAAAAAACAAACACTAAATGAATTTTAAACTAATTACACCTACTCTAAGCCCCCTAAAAAAATAACAAAGCCCCCAAAATAAAAAAATGCCCTACCCTATTCTAAAATAAAAAGTTAACAGCTCTTTTACCTTACCAGCCCTTAAAACGGCCTTTTGCAGGTCATGCCCCAAAGAAAACAGCTCTTTTTGTAATTTAGTTTAGTTGATTTAATTGTAGATAATTGTAGATAGTTTAGTTAATTCATTTATTGATAGTGTAGTTTTTTACTTATTTTAACTAGGTAGCTATTAAATAGTTATTAACTATTTAATAGCTATTGTACCGAGTTAAAATTAATACAAAGTTTCCTGTAAAATAAATATGAATGCTAAAATAGCTACAATATAATTATTTGTTATATTGTAGCTATATTAGGGCTTATTTTACAGGTAAGTATTTAGCTTTATATAGGATTAATTTATTTAATAAGATTTATTTTATTTCATTAGATTTAAATTAAATTTAATTTAGGGGTGTGATAGTGTTAGGGTTAGACTTAGCTTTAGGGGTTAATACATTTATTAGAGTAGCGGCGAGGTCTGGTCGGCAGATTAGGGGTTAATAAGTGTAGTTAGGTAGTGGAGATGTTGGGGGGGGGGCAGATTAGGGGATAATAAATATTATGTAGGTGTTGGCGATGTTAGGGGCAGCAGATTAGGGGTTCATAGGGATAATGTAGGTTGTGGCGGTGTACGGAGTGGCAGATTAAGGGTTAATAATAAAATGCAGGGGTCAGCGATAGCGGGGGCGGCAGATTAGGGGTTAATAAGTGTAAGGTTAGGGGTGTTTAGACTCGGGGTACATGTTAGGGTGTTAGGTGCAGACTTAGGAAGTGTTTCCCCATAGGAAACAATGGGGCTGCGTTAGGAACTGAACACTGCTTTTTTTCAGCTCAAACTGCCCCATTGTTTCCTATGGGGATATCGTGCACGAGCACGTTTTTGAAGCTGGCCGCGTCCATAAGCAACGCTGGTTTTTAGAGTTGAAGTGGCAGTAAATTATGCTCTACGCTCCCTTTTTGGAGCCTAACACAGCCCTTCAGAGAACTTTAAATACCAGCGTTGTTTAAAAGGTGTGGGGGGGAAAAAACATGCGTAGCTAACGCACCCCTTCTAACGCAAAACTCTAAATCTAGGTGTTAGTTTGGCTTTTGTTAATACTTTTTCTTTATAACCCCTATCTAGAAGTCTTTTTGTAACTTCTTTAGATTGCTTCTGATATTCACTGTCTGTTGCACAATTTCTTTTTATTCTGGTATACTCTCCTTTGGGTATACCCCTGACTATATGTCTAGGATGACATGAGTCATATTTGAGAATTGTATTTCGAGCCGTTGGTTTTCTGTATACAGTAGTATAAACAGTAAAGTTATCATTCCTAATTAAGGTTATATCCAGAAAGTTAATCTGCCTATCATTGTGTTCACTGGTAAATGCTAAACCACAATTATTGTTATTTAAGTATTGGCAGAAATTAACCGCTTCGTCCTCACTTCCATCAAATATAAATAATAGATCATCAATATATCTATAAAATGGAACAATCTTCTCTCTGTGTTGATTTCTATCTCCATAGACGTGGGACAGCTCCCACCAACCCATAAAAAGGTTGGCGTATGATGGGGCAAACTTTGCCCCCATAGCTGCACCACGTCTCTGGAGATAGAAATTGTTCTGAAACAGAAAATAGTTATGACTCAAAAGATATTCTACAGCCCTCAAAAGAAAAATCTTTGTAGCGGATGAAAAATCACTATATTGTTCCAAGAAGTATTCAATGGCTGTGATACCTCTTTCGTGTTGTATGGTTGTATAGAGTGAGGAAACATCTGCAGTAATAAATCTGTATGTTGGTTTCCACTGTATATCCTGAATTCTGTTTAAAAGGGCCGTAGTGTCCTGTATATAACTTGGTAGTTCTCTGACAAAAGGTTGTAAAAAGGAGTCAATAAGTTCTGACATTGGCTCATTAAGAGAGCCTACGCCTGCTATAATGGGCCTTCCTGGGGGAAATCTAGAATTTTTGTGTGTTTTTGGAAAATAATGAAATATAGGAATGACTGGTAATTGTGGAATGATTCTTTCTTGAGTAGATTTAGTAATAATGTTGTTGAGTCTAGCATAAAGAACCAAATTAGTCAGTTCATTCCTATATTTAACAGTAGGATTCTCCCTAAGTTTAATATATACTGCTATATCATTTAGCTGTCTCAATGATTCGGCAACATAGTCCTCCTTATTTAGGACCACTATGTTTCCGCCTTTGTCTGACTACCTGATGACTAAACTATCATCCTCAGCTAGTATTCTTAAAGTCTCCTTTTCTTTGTTGGTAAAATTTGATTGACATTTATTGTGTTTTTGCTTCTCAGTTGTTTGTAAGTGTCTTAATCTGTCTTCTATTGTTTTCTGGAAAATATCCAGAACTTTAGGTCTTGTGTGTACAGGATAAAAATAACTCTTGCTCTTTATATGTCTAAGACAAAATGCTCCGATGACCAGGTCCAACGGACCATTCATGTGAACACGCTCATGGAGTATGTAGAAAGACCCCAAGATGTAGCAACTATCTGTTCTCCGGCTGTGAAGAGCCTTCCCATGCCAGAGCTCCCCATGCCGGATGAGACCCCTCAAGGAGTAGCCAACATAATCCTGGATGAGAGGTTAGCAGCTGGACAGAGACAGCAGGTCCAGCATTTACTAGAGGACCGCCAGGAGATGTTCTGCAATGTCCCTGGGTACACCACAGTGGCTGTGCACCGAGTGGAGCCCTGGAACAAGCTCCCCTGAGGCAGGCAGCTTACAGAGTACCTGAAGCTGTCAGAGGCAGTATGCACCGGGAGCTCCGGGAATGTTGGATCTCGGTGTTGTTGAACCGTCCAACAGTCCCTGGGCCTCCCCAGTGGTGCTGGTCCCCAAAAAAGATGGTACTACCCGGTCCTGCATTGACTACCATAAGCTCAATAACAGAACCACAACTGATGCCTACCCCATGCCCGCGTTGATGACCTCTTAGATAGAATTGCCAGGGGTCACTTCCTAACTACCCTTGACCTATGCAAGGGGTATTGGCAGATCCCACTAGACCCTGAATCCGTTCCCAAGTCCACCTTCATCACCCCTTTCGACCTCTACCAGTTTAAGGTCATGCCGTTTGGGATGAAGAACGCTCCAGCCACCTTTCAGAGGATGTTGGATCGTCTGCTGGATGGCCTCCAAGACTATGCCTGTGCCTACTTGGACGACATCGCCATCTTTAGTGACACCTCGGAGGACCATTTGATCCACCTGGGCATCATTCTAGATCGCCTCAGAGCCGCCGGGCTGACCCTGAAGCCCAACAAATGCACCATAGGCCACTCGGAAGTCCGGAGCTGGCCAAGCTTGAGGCAGTGGCAAACTGGCCCACTCCTCGAACCAAGACCCAGGTCTTAGCCTTCCTAGGAACCACTGGCTATTACCGAAGGTTTGTCCCCAGTTATAGCACCCTCGCCAAACCCTTGACTGACCTGACTCGTAAAAGACTGCCCCGACAGGTACTGTGGTCCTGTGGTACAACAGTAGGAAGCTGCTGCCCAGGGAGGTAGGCTACACGGCAGTGGAGAAGGAATACCTGGCACTTGTATGAGCGCTCAAGAAATTGCAACCATAACTATATGGAAGACCTTTCACTGTTCTCACCAATTACAACCCCCTGGTGTGGCTTAACCGAGTGTTGGGAGATAATGGACATTTACTAAGATGGAGTTTAGCCTTGCAGCCATTTAACTTTGACGTGCAGCATAGGCCGGGAAAGAGCAATGGGAATGCCAATGGACTTTCCCGGCAAACTGAAATAGAATGCTCGTTGGACAGCCCCAAGTAGACCCATGTGGATCTAGCCGGGTCTGCCAAACTGGAAGGGGGAGTTGTCACGGATACCAGGCTGCAAGGGTTAAACCCCTACCCCCCTACAACCTCACCCCTGTTGTTTCTCAGTGGTTTTTGGCTCTTCCGAGCAACCACAATCTCTGGAAGCTTTTGTTGGCTTGTTTTTGTGTTTTAAAACTTGTTAAGAGAAAAGTTGGTCTATGACCAGGAAAAACCTCCTAGGCTGGCCGGGCTCCTGGAACTCCCAGTCGGCCGACTCATAACGAACACCCGCCTAACCCCCTCTCAGGCTGTCCGGGCTCCTGGAGGGGCAGGAATGGCAGGAAAATTGTGGGATTGTCCAGGGTCTTATCAAGATGAGCTGTGTGTATAAAAGGAGTGTGTATTTTCAATAAAATCAGTTCCTGTTTCACCTGAATGCTAGTATGTCTAGTTATTTGGGTGAGCTCCAGCTAAAATCACTTTCCTGGGCTACATAGCAGTCTGTTCCAGGCAGAGGAAGGGCCCTCAGGCAGAGCTACCCAGTCTGGGTAGCTGGAGACTGCCACAGGGTGGGACCCGGAATACTGGTGCTGTCGGGCATCAGGGGTGGCTACAGGCTGTGGTCACTTGCCAGCTACATAGCTGCAGTCACCAGGGATGAAGCAGGACCCAGTTGGCTGAGCTACCCAGTCGGGGTAGCCGGGGTATCTGTCACAGCCGCTATTGAAGCATCCTGGTCTTCCATAACACCTCAGCAGTGCCACAGGCTGATAGCTTCCATGCCACGCTGCATTGAGGCAGCAATTTCTGCAAAAGGGGCCCAAACCAAGTACTGAGTACATACAGTATGCATGCTTATACTTTTCAGAGGTCCGATATTGTTCTACAGGTATGTACAATCCTTGTTTTATTGATTGCATGTAATATTCAAATTTTCTCAGATTGTGGATTTGGGGGTTTTCATGAGCTGTAAGCCATAATCATCACAATTATGAAAAATCACAGCTTGAACTATCTTACTTTGCATGTAATGAGTCTCTCTCATATATTAGTTTCACCTTTTAAGTTGCATTAGTGAAATAAATGAACTTTTGCACGATATTCTAATTTTTCAAGTTTCACCTGTACTCACCAAGCAGCCAACCTCCTGAGAGTGTTCCAGAATCAAAAAGCTGGAATAAGGAGGTCTGGTGCAGGATGTAGGAATCATGGGCACTCCCTTGAAAGCCTGCATAAACATGTGTAATTTTCAGAGTGGTATCAAAGACCATCTGGCAATTCAAGGAGTAAAACCCTTTCCTGTTAATATAGAGGAATTGCTCCTCATGTGGGGCCACGATACGCACATGTGTGCAATCAATTGCCCCCATGACATTGGTAATACTCCCCAGTCGATAGATGCCTTGCTTAAGACTGTTCCATTCCTGGGTGGTATGGGGGAAATGAATGTATCGCTGTGTCTGGTTATCTAGAGCAGTCAAAACCTCCCCTAGTAGCCTAGAGAAGGTGGACTGCACTAGGCCAGATACAAGGCCCTCTGTTGACTGGAATGAGCTGGATGCCCGGAAGTGCACAACACACAACAGCTTCTGCATACCAGTCAGAGCTCAGTTCCTATTCGCTTGAGGGTCAATATCATCCTTCAAGACCTCATATAGGTCAATGAGGCTTGCAGAAGTCAAGCAATACTTTTCCCTGACCTCCCCTTCTGTCATTCCAAAAAGGGTGACCCTATCCTTGGTGCCCTTGCTCTTCCCCTCTGCTGATGCTGACGTCTTATAGGCCCTGCCGGCCTATGACCAGCTGCAGCAACAACAACAGGGACAGCAGCAGCAGGAGCAGGGACGGTAGCAGCAGGAGAAGGAACAGCAGCAGCAGGAGCAGGGACAGCAGCACCATGACCAGAGACCTCAACAGCAAGTAGATCCACTGCAGCAAATATATAAACAGCAGGGAGAGCATCCACAGCAGCACCAGCAGGCATATCCTCCACAATAGGGGCTTGTGAAGGCTTCCAGCACCCCTTGTGCCCCACAATGCTGTCTCTCTAGATATTGCAGATAAAGCAGGGTAAACATGGTGGCTAATGAGGGTGTGCATTAACAGGTGTTTTAAGGCTGCAGGTGAGAGGTTGTGCTGTTTGTGATTGGTTTGACACACTTGCAGGGGTAAAAATAATAAATGCTTAGAAGAGCTTTAACTGTTTGAGATTTGCGGCTGATGTGTATGTGATTACGCATGCGTTTGTTAGACCTTCAGGGAGTTGCATTGCTTTTTTAGTCAGTGCAAGGGTTACTGCGCCTGCCATGTGTGGCGAGATAAGAAATGGAGTAGCTTTTCAGAATTCTGCGAGCGTAAGTCATTACGCTGTATATTGGATACCAAATTGAGCGGCTGTTCTATGTTAGTCTATGGGGAAATAAAACACGGCTGAAGGATGAAATATACCCGCGTAACTTGTATGCTACACCGTATATGTAATACCAAAATCACATAAAATCCGGCGGAGGATTTTGCGGTCAACGCTGCATATGTAATGGAGCCCAAGGAGTTGTTATTTCCCTATTAGAATCTTTGTTTTGTCTGAGCAGATTAATCACTAACGGCTAGATTATGAGTTTTGGGGTATGAGTAAAAAAGCAGCGTTAAGGCTCATAACGCTGCTTATTTACTACCGCTGCTATTACGAGTCTTGTAGGTACAGCTTTTTTTGCCTTACCGCAAATCAACTAACACAATTTGCGTATAATCTTTTTTCAATGGGACTTCCATTGCGCTGGTATTAGAAGTTTTTTTTTTTTAGGCCAAAAAGAGAGCGGTACAGCCTATTCCGCAAGATTCGTAACGCATTCTAAAGTCAGTAGTTATGAGTTTTACACTACAAAGCCGTAGCAAAAAACTCATAACTAAAGTGCTAAAAAGTACACTTACACCAATAACTACCCCTAAACCGAGGCCCTCCCACATCGCAAATACTAAAATAAAATTATTAACCCCTAATCTGCCGCTCCCAACATCGCCGCCACTATACTAAACATATTAACCCCTAAACTGCCGCACTCCTGCCTCGCAAACACTAGTTAAATATTATTAACCCCTAATCTGCTGTCCCTAACATCACCGCCACCTACCTACATTTATTAACCCCGAATCTGCTGCCCCAACGTCCCTGCCACTATAATAAACATATTAATCCCTAAACCCCTGCACTCCGGCATCACAAACACTAGTTAAATATTATTAACCCCTAATCTGCCACCCCTAACATCGCTGCCACCTACCTACAATTATAAACCCCTAATCTGCCACCCCCAACGTCGCTGCCACTATATTATATTTATTAACCCCTAAACCTAAGTCTAACCCTAACACCCCCTAACTTCAATATAATTAAAATAAATCTAATTAAAACCTACAATTTAAAAATATGAGAGACCAAGCATTTCTATCACAAACATACAATAGTATACAAGCTTTTCTTTTTATTTTCGTTTAAGTAAATAAAATATACACTTACTTTTAAGCAAATAAAATATACACTTGCTTTCATGCAAATAAATATACACTTGCTTTTAAGCAAATAAAATATACACTTGCTTTTAAGCAAATAAAATATGCACTTGCTTTTATGCAAATAAAATATACACTTGCTTTTATGCAAATAAAATATACACTTGCTTTTAAGCAAATAAAATATACACTTGCTTTTAAGCAAATAAAATATACACTTGCTTTTAAGCAAAAAAAAATATGCACTTGCTTTTATGCAAATAAAATATACACTTGCTTTTAAGCAAATAAAATATGCACTTGCTTTTATGCAAATAAAATATACACTTGCTTTTATGCAAATAAAATATACACTTGCTTTTATGCAAATAAAATATACACTTGCTTTTAAGCAAATAAAATATACACTTGCTTTTAAGCAAATAAAATATGCACTTGCTTTTATGCAAATAAAATATACACTTGCTTTTAAGCAAAGAAAATATGCACTTTCTTTTAAGCAAATAAAATATACACTTGCTTTTATGCAAATAAAATATGCACTTGCTTTTAAGCAAATAAAATATGCACTTTCTTTTAAGCAAATAAAATATACACTTGCTTTTATGCAAATAAAATATGCACTTGCTTTTAAGCAAATAAAATATGCACTTGCTTTTATGCAAATAAAATATGCACCTGCTTTTATGCAAATAAAATATGCTGGAACAACAAAGCACAAGTGCGCATCCATGACTCAAGGTGAATCTTTAACACTTTTATTACAAGCACATAATCTATTGCACTTACAAGATGGTTAAAATCATTGAGCCTTGGTTACAAGCCTGTAATGCAGATCAGGGTCACAGTTCCGTACAACCTCAAACTCTGTGATGATTGAAGGTACTTGTTCTGTATATCCTCCACTCTGGCTGTTAGGTATAAATTCTTAGGTCTCTAACGTCTCTTACTGAGTGCTGGCAGGTTTCAGGTAGACCGTCCTGTCTACGCGTTTGTCCGGCTTCTGCAGAATTTCTCAAGACTCTAAAGACAGCTGATATATTATGGCCTGATCCCCTCCTTCTTATACTCGCTCTGCTCCCCATTTTCTGTGATGAGTGATAATGCGGTCTTTGTTTATCTATACACCCCTTCAACTATGTGTTAGTGGTGTGAAGGGAAGCAGCTTCCACTCTATTGGCTATTTTCAACTAGCCTGTCTGTTAAGCATCCGCTGTTGCATGGCTATTAACCTGAAAAGACTTAATCTCTCTTTTAGGTGTCTCTGTTGAGATTAACGTTTACAAATACTTGTTAATACCTTACATTTAATACACATAATTCTAAACAACTAACGGACAATGCTAAAGGCATGTATAAGATCATACAAAATAAACCCATGTACATACTTTATTTTAAAATTTACAAGTTGATTCAGCGCATTCTTTTTATAAAAATAAATCATTCCGCATATTAACTATAAAAAACTATACACATTAATTCAGCACACTATTTTAAAAAAAGAGGATAACTTGTTATAAAAACATAATAACATAATACAACATATAATGTCTCCCAAAATTAATTCCAAGTGAAGGCCTAACTGCCCCCACTTTTATCCTTCACCCTATCTGTAACCCATTCCTTATTTGAATATTCCTTATATAAAAACCTTATCAAGTAAGGTTATCTTCTTGTTTGTAGATCACCCCTCAAATTCAGTAAAGGTGAAAAATTACAGAAAGCCAAACGATAGCAATGGCTTTCTGAACGCCAAGAGTGGGCATTTAAGAAATTGGAAGCAGAATATTCCATATGGACAGTTCCGCAGAATTTGGCGGAACTGTTCCAAATTAGAAGATTACCATAAAGAAGCAGAGGTGCTTCAAAACAAATTTTTGGAAAACGAATATGATAGAGAATTGGTTAGTCAGTCAAGAGAAATGAATGCAAGTTGCGAACATATTGACTTATTCCTACCCCCTAAAGAGAAGGAATTAATAAGAGGAGATAACAACAATATAGTTAGGTTCATCACAACATATAGTGAAGGGGCAGGCTTTATCAAAATTACCTTTTAAAAACATTGGGGGATTCTTAAAGCAGACCCTCTGTTGAGAGATATCATTGAAGAGAGACCAAATGTAGTCTTTAAAAGAAATAGAAATCTTAAAAACATATTAGCTCCCTCCAAATTAAAGGGATTGTCTCAAACTAATGTAAATAGGCCGGGTACGTTGGATCAATGGGTCACAGGGAAACCAGGGACATTCAAATGTGGCCATTGCAATTGCTGCATGTGTGTCCATTTATGGAACCGTGATGTTATCATGAATTGGAACAACACCAAGAGTATGCCTATTAAAGCAAAAGGCAATTGTCACTCCACATGTGTTGTCTATGGTTTAATCTGTAGCTGTGAAAAAATATATGTAGGCAGAACGAAGAGGAAGATAAAACGGAGGTGCTATGAGCACATTAACAACATAGAAATAGGACTAAAGACACATAGTGTGTGAGAACATTTCAGTATATATCACAGACAGGATCCTAGTAGCCTTCGCATTAGTATTTTGGAGACTGTACCAGTAGGCACCAATCCACATCAAAGGCTTACGATTTTGAGGCAAAAGGAAACAAGGTGGATCCAAGAATTAGAGAGCTTGACCCATAGGGGCCTTAATATTGACCTGGATCTACAAGCATTCATGATTTAGGATAATCTGAGTAGGAATATATCTCCCCCCCCGCCCCCCATGGTTCTTCTCCCTAGTCTTATTCCCTCCCCTCTTGTTCTATCCTATAATATTGTCCAAAGTAATAGATGGTAGTAGATAGTAATCTTTTCGTTGAAGTTAGTCAGATAAAAGATAACCTTACTTGATGAGGTTTTTATATAAGGGATATTCAAATAAGGAATGGGTTACAGATAGGGCGAAGGGTAAAAGTGGGGGCAGTTAGGCCTTCACTTGGAATTAATTTTGGGAGACATTATATGTTGTATTATGTTATTATGTTTTTATAACAAGTTATCCTCTTTTTTAAAATAGTGTGCTGAATTAATGTGTATAGTTTTTTATAGTTTATATGCGGAATTAATTATTTTTATAAAAAGAATGTGCTGACTCAACTTGTAAATTTTAATATAAATTATGTACATGGGTTTCTTTTGTATGATCTTATACATGCTTTTAGCATTGTCCGTTAGTTGTTTAGAATGATGTGTATTAAATGTAAGGTATAAACAGGTATTTGTAAATGTTAATCTCGACAGAGACACCTAAAAGGGAGATTTAAGTATTTTCAGGTTAATAGCCACGGAACAACACATAGTTGAAGGGGCGTGTAGGTAAACAAAGACCGCATTATCACTCGTCACAGAAAATGCGGAACAGAGCGAGTATAAGAAGGAGGGGATCGCGCCACAATATATCAGCCATCTTTAGTCTTGAGAAAGTCCGCAGAAGCCGGACGAAACGCGTAGACAGGACAGTCTACCTAAAACTTGCCAGCACTCAGTAAGAGACGTAAGAGACCTAAGAATTTATACCTAACAGCCAGAGCGGAGGATATACAGAGCAATTACCTTCAATCATCACAGAGTTTGAGGTTGTACAGAACTGTGACCCTGATCTGCATTACGGGCTTGTTGTAACCAAGGCTCAATGATTTTATCCATCTTGTAAGTGCAATAGATTATGTGCTTATATTAAAAGTGTTAGAGATTCACCTTGAATCGTGGATACGCTCTTGTGCTTTGTTGTTCCCGTGTATTTGTCCAGAGCACTCCTTAGTGCTCTGGGAAAGAGGAAGCAGCACCATTGGCTTAAACACCGTGGGAGAGCTATCCAGAGGAAATGAAAATAACTGATATAAGTTCTCTACCTATATTCCCTGAGCCATGAAGTAAGTACCTAGTAGTGAAGTAGTTTGAGGTTTTTAACACACTTTTAAATTTAAATTTGTGTCAAAAACATAGAGTTTTTTTAAATGGTTTTAAGTCATTATTATTTAGAATCTCTACTTCATTGAATATTTAATATATATATATCTAAGGTGTCTCTCTATATATTTGATATAAATCGTAATTTCATTGATTATATTAAAAATTATACACTTGCTTTTAAGCAAATAAAATATGCACTTACTTTTAAGCAAATAAAATATGCACTTGCTTTTATGCAAATAAAATATGCACTTGCGTTTATGCAAATAAAATATACACTTGCTTTTATGCAAATAAAATATGCACTTGCTTTTATGCAAATAAAATATACACTTGCTTTTATGCAAATAAAATATGCACTTGCTTTTATGCAAATAAAATATGCACTTGCTTTTATGCAAATAAAATATGAACTTGCTTTTATGCAAATAAAATATATTTTTGTTTGTAAGGCTTGCGGGGCTAACGAGCATTTTATGCTCACCGCTCACCTACAGACAACGCTGGTATTACAGTTTTTTTTAAACCCGGCGTTAGCAGCAAAAAAGTGAGCGGAGAGCAAAATTTAGCTCCACATCTCACTGTAATATCAGCGCTGCTTACAGTAGCGGTGAGCTGGCTAAACGTGCTTGTGCATGATTTCCCCATAGGAATCAATGGGGCTGATTCGGCTGAAAAAAAATCTAACACCTGCAAAAACGCAACGTTTAGCTCCTAACGCAGCCCCATTGATTCCTATGGGGAAATAAAAGTTATGTCTACACCTAACACCCTAACATGAACCCTGAGTCTAAACACCCCTAATATTACACTTATTAACCCCTAATCTGCCGCCCCCGACATCGCCGCAACCTACATTATATTATTAACCCCTAATCTGCCGTTCCGGACACCGCCGCCACCTACATTATACTTATTAACCCCTAATCTGCTGCCCCCAACATCGCTGACACCTACATTATAGATATTAACCCCTATTCTGCCACCCCCAATGTCGTCGCAACCTACCTACAATTATTAACCCCTAATCTGCAGCCCCCAACGTCGCCGCCACTATAATAAATGTATTAACCCCTAAACCTAAGTCTAACCCTAACCCCCCCAACATAAATATAATTACAATAAATCTAAATAAAATAACTACAATTCACTAAATTATTCCTATTTAAAACTAAATACTTACCTATAAAATAAACCATAAGATAGCTTATGTATCTACATCTACATGTATATACATTGTATCTATTTTAGGGTTTATGTTTATTTTACAGGCAACTTTGTATTTATTTTAACTAGGTAGAATAGTTATTAAATAGTTATTAACTATTTAATAACTTCCTAGTTAAAATAAATAAAAATATACCTGTAAAATAAATCCTAACACAACTGCCCCGGGTAGAAGGACAATACTAAACAGCAAAGCCCTTTAGAGGGTGAAAGAGAGAGCAAAAGGAATACAGGTTGCAGAACCCTAGTTTGGTTGTTATCCTAATCCTACAAGTGCAGGAAGCTACAGGGCAGTCCTTAGATATGTAAGCTATATGACAGCCCCGGGAGGGAGCATCCATCTAGATGAATAAGGCACAAGGAAAGCTGAACCTTGCCGACTCCATGGAATATTAACATCCATACGTCCTCCACAAAATCACAACAACGCCACATGTAAAGACCCAGATATCTAAGAATCTAACTACGATCTCTCACAGATAGAACCCTGCTATACAACAAAATACAAAGGCACACACCTCTCAACAATATAATGTCTTCAAGGAGAGCAATGAAAGGTGATAAATCAACTAATAAGCCCTCTTCAGTGTCCTCTTTTTTCAAATCCTCGCAATCTACTAAATCCAATAAAGACATGGAGGAGGGCGAAGATCCGGACCTAGACTCCATACAACAACTGGAGAATGATTCCCCACTAACTAAAGCTGACCTACAGACCCTGGTCTCAAAAAAAGACATTGCCGACAACTTTGAAAAACTTTGGGAGAAAATTGACTCCATCCATTCATCAGTTACCAACAGCCTTTCAGAGATTAAATCTGACTTAACAGACATGGGAAACAGGATAGATACACTCGAAGACCAAAAGGATGCCATGGTTGAGAATGTGGATGAAATTTCTCAGACGGTCTCAACACAACAACAACAATTAATGGAGTTCCAAGACAAACTAGATGACCTGGAGAACAGAAGCAGAAGAAACAACCTTAGGCTGAAGGGGGTTCCAGAGGAAATAACAGGGACAGAACTCCCGGCCTATCTAACACAACTTTTTACTCCGATCACAAACTCACCCCCAGACTACACCTTCCATGTTGAAAGAGCTCACAGAGCGCTAAAGGCCAGACCAAAGGTGGGCCTCCCTCCAAGAGATGTCGTGATCAAAATGACTTTTTTCCCAGACAAAGAAAAGATTCTCCAGGCAGCTAGAAAGCAACCCACCTTCAAATTTAAAGGCAACGTTATCCAATTCTATCAGGACTTGAGTCTTCGGACTCTACAAAGGCG
Source organism: Bombina bombina (assembly GCF_027579735.1). Classification (NCBI taxonomy): domain Eukaryota; kingdom Metazoa; phylum Chordata; class Amphibia; order Anura; family Bombinatoridae; genus Bombina; species Bombina bombina. The sequence goes on from NC_069507.1 coordinate 99,859,412, forward strand.
AAGTGCTCTACGACCCCTTACCTCTCTGCTGAGACAAAAGCAGATACAATACAGATGGGGCTTACCTTTTGCACTAATTATAACAAAGGACACTAAAATCATAACGATTAAGGAACCTGAAGACATCCCCGAAGTGTGTGAGGCATTAGGCCTCGATACTCCATCGCTACCTGAGAGGGAACCAACATCAGCACCTCGACCATTATCCATACGCACAGAAGATCAATCTAAGTGGCACACATCAAGAAATAAGAAAAGGAGGACACAGGAACTTAGAGATAAAGAACTTTAATCAGAATCCCTTTCATCAGTCTTTTGAGACTGGGGACTCTAGAGCAAGGCAAAAAGAACATAACCAAAAGGAAAATAGACTTCCTCTGGAGGTCTCCAACACCAAGATACCCATGGAGTAGAAGGAAATGGAGAGGGTCATAGTTGTATATGGCTCCTAATTGACATTTCACCATTACAGACAAAGTTTCATACAGTAATGTGGCCTACTAGAGGCGCGGTTTTAGGCTTACATTAATGCTTTATATATCTAATGTCTTATAATGCCTTCTATCTCTTTTCTTTTAATTGATTATTAATACATATGCTGAAATATCTAGATGGGCCCTCCCAGCCCTCCCTTTTCATAAAGGGATAAATGAGGAACGAACAACTGTTTACAGGTTATAGTTTTGTGTTTTTTCAAATGTTCAATCCCATTGCTGGAGATAACGTTACAGTTGCATCTCTTAATAATGGGACATGTTCTCCCCCCCCAATTGTTTTTTTTCCTCCTAGTGACATCTCTGCGGCGCACCCCTGTGGAACCCTAACTCCGAAGATTAACAATATGTCAAGAAGGACACCCTATCTGAAGGTAATAAATGATGAGCACCACACATCCAGCACATAGATCAGAACTAGAAAAAAACACAATGTCTGGCAACATATATGTAGTGTCACACAACGTCAGAGGGCTCAACACTGATCCCAAAAGAAGGATAGCTATGTCCCAATATACACGCCTAAACGCCAATATCCTGTTTCTCCAGGAAACACACTTCCTTAAAACTAATATCCCAAACTACTGGACAAAACACTTTCACACACACTACCACGCCACTGCAGACACAAAAAAGAGAGGAGTTTCAATTCTTATACATTCCTCTGTCGACTTTACCCTTGAAAGCACTTTAGCAGACCCGGAAGGTAGATACCTGATAGTCAGAGGAAAAATGTTAGATACTGAGGTGACCCTAAGCAACATTTATGCCCCCAACGACAATCAACATGATTTCTTCAGACACATATCCCTCCTATTAACCCAATGGTCCCAAACCAAAATTATACTAGCAGGAGATTTCAACATAACTATGGCCCCGCAAGCAGCGACTAAACATATATCCTTATCCAATAAACAACACAGACATAACAGAGTAGTTAAGTCGATACAGGAATCCCTATTACCACACTCCCTGTTGGATTCCTGGCATTCATTATATGGGGCTACAAATGACACCACGTTTTACTCCACGGCTCATAAAACCTACACGCGACTGGACTACCTATATATTAGCCAGGCACTTCTCCCGTTGCTGCAGAACTCAAGTACTGGAAGATAAATATAGACACCACAACTAACCCTATAAATACATGGGCAGCACATAAGGCGGTGATTAGGGGACAATTGATACAGGAAAGCGCAAGATTGAAGCGCCAAAATAGACAATTAATGGAACAGTTACACAAAGAGATAGAAACGCTTGAGGGACGACATAAGGTAACGGGGAAAGAGACGATACTACAGACCCTCCAAACCAAGAAAACCATGTTGGCAAAAATCTTAAACTCTCAGACAGCAAGGGCAATCCAAAAATTAAAGGCACACTATTTCATTTATGCCAATAAACCAGATAAATTTTTGGCACACAAGATTAGGGAGAGGGGCAAGGCCTCATTCATCCCTAAGATAGAAACAGAACAAGGGACAATGGCTTCGGACCCACAAGTGATTGTAGACACATTCGCCATTTTCTATAGCAAACTTTATGATGGAGAAAAAGTCCTTCACAACACAGAAACAGATAAAAATACCGAAGAATTCCTCTCCACTTGCCCATTAAAAGCTCTCACCGTAGAACAAAGAGATAGTCTAAATGCCCCAATCACCACCCTGGAAGTAGTGAAAGCAGTTAAAGACCTTAAACCGGGTAAAGCAGCAGGCCCCGACGGCTTCACGGGAGAATATTATAAATTGTTCCGAGGCACATTAATACCACATCTGACTAAATTCTGTAATTATATCTTAGAAGGGAATTCTCTCCCGAGTGAGTTACAATTAGCAAAAATAGTGGTGATCCCTAAACCCGATAGAGACCATAAAAGATGTTAAAACTATCGCCCTATCTCATTAATAAATCAGGATCTGAAACTATTTACGAAAGTATTAGCAAATCGGCTTAAGGAAATTCTCCCTAGCCTAGTTCACCCAGATCAAGTGGGATTCATTAAAGACAGGGAAGCCCCAGATAACATTCGCAGAATTACTAACATTATCTATCATCTAGAAAAACAGGGGACGCCTTCTCTGCTGCTATCGCTGGATGCGGAGAAGGCGTTCGACAGAATTGACTGGAATTACATGACCAAGGTGTTGGGTAGAATGGGATTTGAGGGCACCTTCATGACAGCTATTCGGGCAATATATTCGAAACCCCAGGCCCAGGTGACGGCGGGAGGATATAGATCTGCCATCTTCCCCATACTTAATGGCACAAGACAAGGGTGTCCCTTGTCGCCCTTACTATTTGCGCTTTGCATTGAACCTCTAGCAACCAGAATAAGAACGCACCCAGACATAGAGGGAGTTAAGACGACAAATTCAGAATATAAACTGACCCTGTTCGCAGATGATATTCTATTGTCTATCACAAAACCTCTTATCTCCTTACCCAATTTATATGCAGTGCTAGCGTCCTTTTCGGCCATCTCAGGCTATAAAATCAACTCGGATAAATGCGAGGTTCTCCCTATAGCTATCCCTCATCAGACTAAGAAGCTCCTAGAGTTAAACTTCGATTTTCGGTGGGTCAAACACACACTTAAATACCTAGGGATCAATCTTTCACAACAAACGCAGCACCTATATAAATACAACTACACACCTCTGTTTCAAAGAATTAGACAAGATATAGCAAAATGGCGCAAATATAATTTCTCGTGGATGGGCAGATTAGCTGCAGTCAAAATGACCATTCTACCCCGACTACTCTACCTATTCAGAGCACTACCGATAAAGATTGTCACTGCAGATATTGAAAGGATACAGACAGATCTCTCAGCTTTCATTAGAGGCTCTAAAATGACAAGGATCTCTAAACACTTAGTACACAAACATAGATCACTGGGAGGGATTGGGGGACCGAACTTAATGAACTATTATAGAGCAGCTAGAACAGCACAGGATGCGATGATACTGAAGAGACAGGGAGAAGCGGTATGGATTACCTTAGAGGCGGAATTAGAGGGGAGGACCTATACAGACTCCACTTTGTGGGCCACACAACAGAACAAAGAATTTGACAGCTGCCCGAAAACACACACAAGAGCTCTCACTGTTCAGTTATGGTCAAAAGTCAGAAAAAGAGAAGACATCTTCCCTAAAAACTCCTTATTGATGCCAATCAGATACCTTTTACAGGGAGACACACATAAACACATACAGAAGTGGGAAAACAAGGGCCTTTATAGAGTAGCAGACATAGTAGAGAAGGAAGCAATATTGCCTTTCTCCCACCTTCAAGAAAAGATTGCACCACTAAAGCTACACTTGTTCATATACTTACAGTTACAATCTTCCCTTCGAGAATTCCTTAAAAATGCACCTAGGAAGATGACTACAACATTAGAAATCTCCAGCATCAGCTCACATAGACTCAAACACTCAATCTCCAAGCTATATATATCCCTCCAATCCTCCCCAACGGAACCAAAAACACAAATAATGCTAGCATGGGAGAAGGAACTCGGAATAGTGAAAGATAAACAGGAGTGGGAATTACTACTCCAATCGGGAGATAAAGGCTTATTAAGCGTTGATCTAAAAGAGAACACACTGAAAACAGCCTTTAGGTGGTACCTAACCCCAGTCAGATATGCACACATTAAACCACAAGGAAGCAACCTATGTTATAGGAATCCTAAATAATAGAGAGACACTACAAAAGGTATGGTTCTACTGGATAGGTAGACAAGCACAAGCAGTCGAGATCTGAAACCCACATAAACAGATGCGGAGTTGGCAGGGGTGCGCCGCGGGAAGAGGTGTCTCTATTTCTCAGGTACGACACTACTCTCAGAGAGAGACACTGTTTCATATGAACATAGGAGGAAATTTTTGGTTTAATTATAGTTATTGTTTTGTTTATTAACCTTAATATGACTGAAGTGATTACTACTCATCCCACCACTATGCAGCCCGCTTCCCTAGAGGTACAAGTGGGATTAAGGGGAAAAAAAAAGAGATATGCTAGGGAATGTTCAACCCACTTAGCAGTAGTTGCTCAGACAGAGGGGAGGGTTTGAACGCGGGTGGAAGGATTATTGATATGTCTTAAATATATATATTCCAATGGTGATGAGAATGTAATGATCAAAGTACTTTTTTTTGTCTGTTTTACGTATGTATAATGTAAAAAAAATTTCAATAAAAAAGCACTTTACAATAAAATAAATCCTAACCTAAGTTACAATTACACCTAACACTACACTATCATTAAATAAATTACCTAAATTAACTGCAATTAATTACAATTAAATAAACTAAATTGCGGGGAAAAAACCACACTTACAGAAAAAAAAAATAATTACAATGTTTTAAAACTAATTACACCTAATCTAATCCCTCTAATAAAATAAAAAAGCCCCCCAAAATAATAAAAATCCCTACCCTATACTAAATTACAAATAACCCTTAAAAGGGCTTTTTGTGGGGCATTGCCCCAAAGTAATCAGCTCTTTTACCTGTAAAAAAACAGACAATACCCCCCAACATTACAACCCACCACCCACACACCCAACCCTACTCTAAAACCCACCCAATCCCCCCTTAATAAAACCTTACACTACCCCCTTGAAGATCACCCTACCTTGAGACGTCTTCACCCAACCGGGCAGAAGTGATTCTCCAGATGGTCTGAACTCTTCATCCTATCCGGGAAGAAGTGGTCCTCCAGACGGGCAGAAGTCTTCATCCAGGCGGAATCTTATATCTTCATCCATCCAGAGCGGAGCGGGTCCATCTTCAAGACATCCGACATGGAGCATCCTCTTCTTCCAACGACTAACACTAAATGACGGTACCTTTAAGTGACATCATCCAAGATGGCGTCCCTCCAATTCCGATTGGCTGATAGAATTCTATCAGCCAATCGGAATTAAGGTAGAAAAAAATCCTATTGGCCAATCCAATCAGCCAATAGGATTGAACTTCAATCCTATTGGCTGATCCAATCAGCCAATAGGATTGAGCTTGCATTCTATTGGCTGATTGGATCAGCCAATAGAATGTGAGTTCAATCCTATTGGCTGATTGGATCAGCCAATAAGATTTTTTCTACCTTAATTCTGATTGGCTGTGAATCTCCCTGATTGGACAAGACCGGGGAGATTGAAATTCTCCACCTAAGAGGCGGCAAAGAGGTTAGGGAAGCAGCAGTCTGATGACCGCTACCTCATAAGTATGGACTGCAGGTTCTCTTGTGAGAACCTGCAGTCATAGGGGGGCGAAACCTTTGATAAATTGACCCTTATCTATCTTTTTAAACAATACAATGTTTGGTGTTTTGTATCCCTTTAATAAAGCAAAAACATTGCTATATACAGTAACTATCTTTTTTTTTTAATTGTTTATTTAGATAGCCAAAAGTGTTATAAATTGTACAATTTATAAAAGTCAAAACGCCACGCAGGGCATCATCTTAAGTAGATTCAAAATGAGGTTACAGAGAAAAATAAAAAATACAGATAACAAACTTATACAAAAAAGAAGACAATATTTTCTCCAATTTCACATAATCTTGAGCCTTATAACGTAAATATTTCTAAAACTGCTTGTAACACTTATGGCATATATTTTTTTTTTTTGTAAATAAAGAAAAAGAAAAAGGGGGGGGGGAGAGAAGAAAAACAAAGCACAAAAAAAAAAAAAAGGGAAAAAAACCCTCTCACTTCCCCATGTCGTCTGATAAGGCTTTGTCCTCTTTGCTAAAGTTCCAAAAACAAAGTATTATGAGTCTCTGTATCCCCTAATCCAATCTACGGGGAAATCACCAAGTAACACAAGGTCACTAAAACTATCTGAGCTTAAAAATGGTGTTAAAATAGCTTTTTGAATATTTTCTGAGAATATATTAATTATTGGAAGCCATTTCAGTAAAAACTTACTAACTTCATTTTCACCTACTTCTCTCAGATGAAAAGATTCAAAAGTTATTTGCATCTGAATTTCTTTGATAAATAATGAGAAACCCGGCATTCTTCTGGCTTTCCAATTAATAAGTATTAAATGTCTAACAAGTATAATAATTACATTTAAGCTTTTTATTTGCTGTAAAGTTACACAACTAGTATATTCAAAGATGAAAATATTATCTGCATTGAAATGGACGTTTGCTCCGTATAATCTGTTAAACCAGAAAGCGACCTTTTTCCAAAATTGATCGATCTTAGGACAAGATACAAACATATGTAATATATCTGAATTGATAGGAAGACAGCGGGGGCATGAAAAGGTTGAGATTGGATATATTTTAGACATTTTCTGGGGAGTGTAATAAAAATTATGCAATAGTTTCATATGACTCTCTTTCCAGCTCATTGGAATGTGGAGTTTATTGAGCTTTAATGTTAGAGATGATTATGGCAGATCTCAGACCAGACCATGCTACCGTCTCACGGCCATTCCAATTCTTAGCTTTAATAAAATGATAGAATTGCATATATGAATAGAAGTTGTTATTAGGTAACTCAAACTGGGCTTTTAAGTTGTCAAATGATCTAATTTGTCCATCTTCTGTAAAGAATTGATATACTTTCTTAAGACCCTTGTTAGCCCAACTTCTAAAAGTTTTCTGATTGATTCCAGGGGAAAACTCTGGGTTACCCAGTATTGGGAGAAAGTTTGAAAAAGAGTAATCTGCCCCTACAGAGATACAAATCGACTGCCATGCATTTATTACATTCTTAACTGAAATTAACTTCTTAATGTTGCTAGGAAGTTCTTTCAAATTTATATGTAATAAAGCTTTAAGGGAAAAGGGAGAAACTATAAAATTCTCCATTTCTTTTGAGGAAAACCATTCAGTTTCTGCCATCCAATCTGCCGCAATTTTCCCTAAAGCGGCAATATTATAATACTTAATATCCGGTAATGCTAAGCCTGCAGTATCCCGGGAAAGCATCAACTTCCTCAGGGCAATACGGGATTTTTTTTTACCCTGCCAAATAAATTGCGAAAATTTTGCATATAGTTTACTTAAATCAGATTTAGACAATAATAAGGGTAAGTTTTGCAAAGGGAAAGCAAGCGAGGAAAAATAATAGTCTTAATAAGATTTACTTTAGCTATAATTGATAGTGGAAATGAAGCCCACGCTTTCAGATCTGATTCAATTTTCTGTAGTAGGGGGTAATAATTCAACCCATACCATTTTTCTGGGTTTCTGTGCAAATAAATCCCTAAATATTTCAATGTTTCCACTTCCTTAAACAGAGTATTATTTATCTTATTCTTAGATTTGTAAATCCACATCAATTCACTTTTATGAAGATTTACTTTGTACCCCGAAAATGAACTGAAAAGTTTCAAAGAATCCATTATTAAGGGAATAGATATGGATGTATTTTGAAGAAAAATTAACAAATCATCGGCATACAGTAAGGTCTTTAAAGAGATATTCCCAAAATTAAGCCCTTCCATCACTTCTCTTAACCATATAGCCAGTGGTTCAAGTGCCAAATTAAAAAGTAGGGGGGATAGGGGGCAGCCTTGCCTCGTGCCTTTTTGCAATCTTATACCAGGCGTTAAAGTATCGTTTATCAACAGATAAGAAATAGGGGAATGGTATAAATTACGAATAAAGTGAAGAAAGTGGTTTTTAAAACCAAATTTTTCCAGTGTCCGAAAAAGGTACTCCCATTCTATTGAGTCGAATGCCTTGACCGCATGCAGTGTTAAAAGGGCAATATCATGTTTAAAGTATTTGCTAATATCTTTGTTTAGACTCCAGATATAATCGATTAAGATGGTGATTTTTCGTATATTTTTTGATAAATTTCTAGAAGCCATAAATCCCGTTTGATCATGGTGTATGATTTGGTCAAGGCATTTCATTAATCTAGCCGCAAGAATAGAAGTTAAAATCTTGTAATCTACGTTTAATACTGATATAGGTCTATATGAGGCTGGATCTTCTAGATCTTTATCTTTTTTAGGGATTAATGAAATATATGCAGCCGTAAAAAATTCAGAAAATGGGTTACTGGACAGAAAATAACTATTAAAAAGTTTTTCCAAAGTGGGCTTAATCTCATCCACTAATATTTTGTAATATTCTGTTGGAAGAAAGTCAGGGCCCGGAGCTTTATTTAGTTTAGCTTTATTAATTGCATCCCCAATTTCTTCCACTGAAATGGGAGCATTTAAATATTCAAGATGATTATCTGCTACTTGCGGAATCTTTATTTGGGACCAAAATATTTCTTGATTCTGCCTATTATTACTGGTCTGAGTATATAAATTCTCATAATATGTAAAAAAGACCTTATTTATATCACTCACTTCAGTATACCTATTCCATTGGTCTTTAATTAATAGAATATCTTGAATATCTTGATAACCCACATCACATTGTGAACAATATCATAAGAACATTTCTCTCATCACTTTACCATCTTTACTCTCTTATAATTTATAATGTATTTATTTAAGACCACCACATACCTTTAGTGAGACACACAGCTATCAAAGTCAAATTTGCCTTTAAAGAATCCCATGCAGGACCATGTAGTACTAACATTACAGATTATTTTAGTTACCTCCTGCGCCAAAATAGAACCTTGTTGCCAACCTATTTAGTTTTAATAACCCTTTCTGACCCTAAACACATTTAAAAAAAGATTGCTTAGCCTCACAAGTTTAACCCTAAGCATTAATGCCCCCCTGCTGCATTAAACATTTCCTTTCCTAACAATAATTCATCTCTACAGAACCAGAGCTTCTGATCCTAACAAAGCCTAATCTGTAACTACTCACATACACACTGCAAAAAGAGAGAACCCCAGTGCAAAATCCACCCCAAGGGATCCACTTACACCCTCTAAACACAGCAAAATAACATAATCAATAAATACATAATAACAAGACAATGAAGAAGCACCTAGTTTAAATTTCTAATGAGTAGTAGATTTATTTTCTGACAAATGTCAACTACTTACATTTTCCTTCCTAATGCATCATGTGACAGCCATCAGCCAATCACAAAATGCATATACGTATATCCTTTGAATCTTGCACATGCTCAACAGGAGCTTGTGCCTCAAAAAGTGTGTATATAAAAAGATTGTGCATATTAAGATAATGGAAGCAAACTGGAAAGTTGTTTAAAATTGTGTGAAAGTTTAGTTTTGACTTGACTGTCCCTTTAATGATAAACAAAAATATGCCCTTGCACACATTATAGCCTTTCCAGGTACCTGTCACTCAAAATGACACCTTAAAGAACCTGTCAATACCCAGGACCACCCACAGCTAACATTAGCTAAACTTCAAATAGCACTCCCCTGCATGAGCCCCAGAAAGAGAACTATGTCAGGTTGAAGAATGAGGGATTCTGTGAAGTAGAAGACCATAAACAAGGATTAAGGTAAAAACAATATATTTTGAAGGAGTGTCCTTGCACTGGAAGAGTTACACACAATGTGGCTTTTTGGTGCTGGATAACGTGTTTGGAGTTTGTGTGGGGTGTGCTTCGGTTTAGGGCTCATAGAGGGTGTGCTTGAGTGCTGAAGAGGTCAATTGTTTTCAGCGTCGGAACGAGTTAATGTGATTGAGTATTTTTTGTGAGGGTTGATATGGTTAATATGGTTCACTCTTGAGAACTGGTTTTCAAACCTGTCCTCAGGACTTCCCAACAGGCCAGATTTTCAGGATCGCCTTGGATGAGAGCAGGTAAAATAACCATGTTTACTAATCAGCTGATGATTTCACCTGTGCTCCAGTTCAGATATTCCTAAAATATGGCCTGTTAGGGAGAGGCCTGTAAAATACAGAACACTTATAAGTTACACATGCTGCAGGGTGTGAAGGGAGGAATATGAATAGTGCTGTCCAAAAACACAATACATGTTCCTCCCTGCACACCCTGCAGCATGTGTAACTCATAAGTGTCCAGGAAAACATGGCTGAGGTGGCAACCCTAGTCAAGGGTCAATTATAATTTATCATTAACAAAGGGGTTAATCGAGTTCTATTTAACAGTGGATTCAATTTATTGGAATGTGGCAAAAGTGTCCTGGTTTAAGGTGTTAAAGGGACAGTATACACTAATTTTTATATAACTGCATGTAACAGACACTACTATAAGAATAATATGCACAGAAGCTGATCTAAAATCCCAGTATAAAACCTTTTAAAACTTACTTAGAAGCTCCCAATTTAGCTCTTTTGATTAGGTTGACTGAAACACCCAGAGAAAGCAGACACTCCACCCTCCCCCTTCCTTTTCATATGAAAATACTCTTTACACAAACAGGAGCAAGCTAAAGTAGGTATACTTTAGTTTTCTCCTAAAACTTTGGTGCTTGGTTAGGAGTCTGAAAATCAGCACAATGTTATTTAAAAATAAGCAAAACTATACATTTTTACAAAAAAAATCCTGTATGGGCTATATAAATGGATCATCTACAAAACATTTATGCAAAGAAAAATCTAGTGTATAATGTCCCTTTAATTGTTAGATTAGCAGTCCAGGTAGGATTAATAAAATGGGTGGTTACTGGGGCAGAGGTTGGTGTTTGGGGGACTTCTATTTTGTAAGTACCTTATTTAACTTTCATCTGTCTGCATTGAGTTGAAACTAGATTTGCTGTTTGTCTTCTAACTTAACTCAAGGTCAAGGTAGAAGTATGGAAGAATGGATTTGTTCTGACATGTTAACAGATGACAATCAACAGTGACTAGATTTTGATGGTGACATCAATTCTTTTTCTTCTCAAATAAAGTAATAGAGAGTGTTGCTTCTCATTTGCTGTTGATATGGGGAATTTGTATGTTTCATTTGCATACATCCTGTTCTTCCCCTGAGTGCTCCTGTGCATTAAAGTGAATGTCAGTTTTTATGCTAAAGTGCCCGGTTTTTAAAAATTTGATTAAAATTAGAATTTCACTCCTGTTGAGAAAAAAAAATTACCTTTTAATCTTCACAGCAGCTCCAGCTTCCTCCGGTCGTTGCAAGCCATTTCTGACGTCAGAAATGATGGATAGGTTATCCTCCAATCAGGGCTTCCCCCCGGGGGAATCAGTGTCTGATTCAATGCCGTGATTGGAGGAAATTGGATCAATCCTATTGGCTGATTGAATTCTATCAGCCAATCGGAATGTAAGGGACGCCATCTTGGATGACGTACCTTAAAGTGAAACTTTATTCGTTGTTGGCCATCGGAAGAAGAGGATGCTCCGCGCTGGATATCTTGAAGATGGAGCCACTCCGCGCGATGGATGAAGATAGAAGATGCCATCTGGATGAAGACTTCTGCCCGCTTGGATGAAGACTTCTGCCGGCTTCGCTGAGGACTTCTGCCGCTTGGATGAGGATGGATGTTCGGTCTTCGTCGGTGGTTAGTGTTAGGTTATTTTAAGGGTTTATTGGGTTGGTTTTAATTTTAGCTTAGGGACTTTTGGCAGTAAAAGAGCTGAATGCCCTTTTAAGTGCAATGCCCATACAAATGCCATTTTCAGGGCAATGGGGAGCTTAGGTTTTTTAGATAGGGTTTTATTTGGCGGTGTTGGTTGTGTGGTTGGTGGGTTTTACTGTTTACTGGGGGTATTTGTATTTTTTTTTAACAGGTAAAAGAGCTGATTTCTTTGGGGCAATGCCCCGCAAAAGGCCCTTTTAAGGGCCATTGGTAGTTTAGTGTAGGCTATGTTTTTTTATTTTGGGGGGTCTTTTTTATTTTGATAGGGCTCTTAGATTAGGTGTAATTCTTTTTTACTTTTGATACTGTGTTTTTTTATTTTTTGTAACTTAGTGTTTTTTATTTTTTGTAACAGTGTTTTTTATTTTTTGTAACCTAGTCATTTTTAATAGTAGATTAAAATAACTTGAGTAGGGTTAGGTTTTTAAATATGTAATATAGTTAATTTAATTGTTAGTTTAATATAATTTTAGTTTAATAGTTAGGGTAGGTTAATTAATAGTTTAATATAGTTTAATGTAATTGTAGTATAATAGTTAGGGTAGGTTAATTAATAGTTTAATATAGTTTATTTTAATTCTAAAGATAAGTTTTAATTTATTATAAGATAGGGATGAGTTAATATTTAATGCTTCTCAGATGCTAACATCAGTATTTTACACAAGTCAGGAAGAGACCCATTACTCCCAGAATCATATTGCCCAATATTGCTATTAAATTTGGACTATAAATTACTCACAAAGATATTAGCAAACAGACTGGTTGCCCACTATCCCCCCTCCTATTAGATCTTTCTATTGAACCCCTTGCAATTAAAATATGTACACACACTGAGGGACTGAGTATAGGTGACACAAAGGTACACCTCTCGCTATTCGCAGATGACATGGACCTGTACTTCTCTGACCCCAGTAGCAATATTGAGAAACTAATGGCCCTAATCTCGGAATTTAGCCTGATTTCCGGATATGAAATTAACTTGGACAAGTCGGAACTGGTCCCACTCCATCGGAACTCCACACTAACAAATTTAGACCTCCCTTTCAGAATCATCCAAAATGATTTTAACCCCTTAACGACACGCGTCGTACAGGGTACGTCTTGCACAAACTGGTCTTTAAAGACCAGCGACGTACCCTGTACGACGTTGGGGTTGAAAGCGGCTGGAAGCGATCCTGATCGTTTCCAGCCACTTTCCGGTTATTGTAGTGATGCCTCGATATCGAGGCATCACTGCAATAACATTTTTCCCCATCCGATGCAGAGAGAGCCACTCTGTGGCCCTCTCTGCACCGGACATCGATGCCGTGATCGTTGGTGGGTGGGAGCAGACGTGGGAGGTGGGTGGGCGGCGATCGATGGCTTACCGGTGGGCGGGATCGTGGGCGGGATTGCTGGGAGTCGCGCACGGACGCGCGCGCGTGCACAGGGGAGGCGGGCAGGCGCGTGCACGGGGAGGGAGCGGGTGGGAACCATTACACTATGGAACAGTGGTTTCTATTTAGAGGGAGAGAGGGGAGATAAATATGTTAATCGAAGGGATCTGGGAGGGGGTGGGGGTTTAGTCTTGGGGGGGGAAGCTACACTACAGAAAAGTGGGAAAAAATAAAAAATATACATTTTTTTTGTAAACTGGGTACTGGCAGACAGCTGCCAGTACCCAAGATGGCTCCCAATAATGTAGAGGGGGAGGGTTAGAGAGCTGTTTGGGGGGGATCAGGGAGGTTTGGGGCTAAGAGGGATCCTACACAGCAGCATATGTAAATATGCTCCCAAAAAAAAAGAAAAAAAAAAAGATACCTTTTATTTTAGTACTGGCAGACTTTCTGCCAGTACTGAAGATGGCGGGGACAACTGTGGGGTGGGGGAGGGAAGAGAGCTGTTTGGGAGGGATCAGTGGGTCTGATGTGTCAGGTGGGAGGCTGATCTCTACACTAAAGCTAAAATTAACCCTGCAAGCTCCCTACAAGATTCCTAATTAACCCCTTCACTGCTAGCCATAATACACGTGTGATGTGCAGCGGCATTTAGCAGCCTTCTAATTACCAAAAAGCATTGCCAAAGCCATATATGTCTGCTATTTCTGAACAAAGGGGATACCAGAGAAGCATTTACAACCATTTGTGCCATAATTGCACAAGCTGTTTGTAAATAATTTCAGTGAGAAACCTAAAATTGCGAAAAAAATTACGTTTTTTTTAAATTTGATCGCATTTGGCGGTGAAATGGTGGCATTAAATTTACCAAAATGGGCCTAGATCAATACTTTGGGTTGTCTACTACACTACACTAAAGCTAAAATTAACTCTACAAGCTGCCTACATGCTCCCTAATTAACCCCTTCACTGCTGGGCATAAAACACGTGTGGCGCGCAGTGGCATTTAGCAGCCTTCTAATTACCAAAAAGCAACGCCAAAGCCATATAAGTCTGCTATTTCTGAACAAAGGGGATCCCAGAGAAGCACTTACAACCATTTATGCCATAATTGCACAAGTTGTTTGTAAATAATTTCTGTGAGAAACCTAAAGTTTGTGAAAAAGTTAACATTTTTTTTTTATTTGATCGCATTTGGCGGTGAAATGGTGGCATGAAATATACCAAAATGGGCCTAGATCAATACTTTGGGATGTCTTCTAAAAAAAAATATATACATGTCAAGGGATATTTAGGTATTCCCAACAGATATCAGGGTTCCAATGTAACTAGCGCTAATTTTGAAAAAAAGTGGTTTTGAAATAGCAAAGTGCTACTTGTATTTATGGCCCTATAACTTGCAAAAAAAGCAAAGAAGATGCAAACATTGGGTATTTCTAAACTCAGGACAAATTTTAGAAACTATTTAGCATGGTTGTTTTTTGGTGGTTGTAGATGTGTAACAGATTTTGGGGGTCAAAGTTAGAAAAAGTGTGTTTTTTTCCATTTTTTCCTCATATTTTATAATATTTTTAATAGTAAATTATAAGATATGATGAAAATAATGATATCTTTAGAAAGTCCATTTAGTGGTGAGAAAAACGGTATATAATATGTGTGGGTACAGTAAACGAGTAAGAGGAAAATTACAGCTAAACACAAACACCGCAGAAATGTAAAAATAGCCCTGGTCCTTAAGGGAAAGAAATTGAAAAATGGCCGTGTCCTTAAGGGGTTAAGTACCTGGGCAACACTCTGTCTAGCGACCCTAAAAAATGGTATGCGCTCAACTATCATTCATTACGCAATAAAATCCAGCAGCTCATATTGAGCTGGACCAAACTTCCCATATCACTATCAGGAAGGGTAGGGCTGGTTAAGATGATTTTGCTTCCAAAACTATTGTACTGCTTCCAAATTATCCCAGAAATACTTCGCAAAATAGACCTGAAGCTTTAAAACTCACTCATACTTGACTTCCTGTGGAAAGGTAAGAAACACAGGATCAGATACTCTAAACTAACAAGCTCGGTGTCTGATTGAGGGCTTGCTCTCCTGATCCTTGAACTGTGTAACTGGACAGCACAAAGAAAATACATTTTAGACTGGCTCATAGAAAGGCCACACTTCACCATCCCAGCCCTAGAAAGACAATTGGTTTCCCCCTGGTCCCTAGCTATGTTACCACACCTAACACCTAAACAGGCTGAGACTAAGCTGAAGGATGCTCCACTCATGCTACACCCATTGAAAGCATGGCACAAGATCTGTAAGATACTGAAATACCCATATCAAATTACCAAATAACACCCACTTCAAGGGAACCCTGAGTTCCCAGCGGGGTTTACGACTAGGCCCTTCCAGGTATGGAACTCCCTAGGTATTAAATCGATACACCAAATACTGACACCAGATAATCATGACATACTTACACTAAGAGAATTACAGGAAATGTTTGGGATCCCACGTTCACACCAGTTTGCATATTTCCAGCTGAGGTATTATGTTAACAGTACACTCATGTCTACTCTGAGACAAAACTCTGGGGCCGAACTTCATAAGTTACCAAGGCTGGCAGAGGGGGGAATGACTTCAATATCTACAACCTATAGAACTTTACTAAATCTGACAAACATACAGACTACAAAGGACCTTGCAATAAAATAGACAGACAGGCTAGACGAGGAGGTGACAGAGAGGGATATTCAGACCAGCCTGACTGGAGTAAGGAAAGCCACATAGATGCATACATTAGAAAGGCACACTTTAAATTACTCCACACTGCTTATGTTGACCCAAAAATGTTTCAAAGGTGGAATCATTCAGCCATAGGACGATGTCCACAATGTGCACTTCCCACAGCTGACCTGATTCACATGCTATGGGAATGTCCAAAACTTAACAGATATTAGGGGATGGTAGCCTACTGGTTTCAAACCAAATTCAATTCTTCTCTAGCTCTCACACTCCAAAAAAATCTCTCCTACAATTTAGCAGCATACCAAATCCACTTTAAACATTGGCAGCCAATGTGATACTACTGGCAATGCAACTTGTATTTAAACACTGGCGAGATCACAACCCCCCTGACCCTACCACAATTAAAACAAGCTCTAGTACACCAAGTGATATACGAACAGGCAGACACTCCGAAAGACATGAAACAAAGAGTCAGAATATTTATGAACAAATGGGAACTCTTCCTTAGATTTTTGCCCACACAGCTACAGAAACAAATTCTTTATCCACTTAGAAACTCAGACTACATGATGGATGCCCAACTGAGAGGGGAGTGGCAACTAGGGTACTAGTGCTGCGGAATCTGTTGGCGCTCTGCAAATAACCGATAATAATAATAATAATAATAAAGTACTTTCCTTTCTCCACATTCCTTTTCTTTGTCTGGGGAACTTCTTCCTTTCCCCAGGCTGATGCCTCTCTAGCTGGTGCCCTGGGGGGGGGGTGTTCTGTGCTCGGAGATCTGGTATCTTGATATTAAAAGCATTAATGAAACAGGGCAGATGATGGTTTTCGTCACCCATTGTCATGGTTTGTTTGTGATTTTTTCCCTTCTCTCTGTTCTGTGCCTTTAAGGAGAGGGTCTAGGTCATAGTTACCTGTATATAACTTCGTACCACGCAATATTCATTGCTTGGTAATCTTCCTGCTGATGCTTCTACTAGGAGCCTCATTTCCTAAGCCTTATTGGAACAAGCTACTTTGTGCTGTAAGTTCCCCTTGCAGAGTTATTCCACAGCTCATCTACGTGTGCATCTAACATCAAGTGCCTTGCAGCTTCCGGAACTCTTCACGGACATTGCGGTGACATCACACGCTAAAACTCTCTGGCTACACAGACCTCCATGTTACAACTGCACCGCTTACCTCCTTTGTTCAGCCCAGAGCAGACTCCCTCTGCCTCTTCTAACCGGTAACGTTCTCTCGTACTTCTTTTTAAGTCACTCGATATTCTTGTTCACTTAGTACTTTGTGAAATATATTTCTGCCTTGTGATGTGTTCACTTTTACCCTCTGCCATATAAACGTTGCCACCCTATGGCCATAGAGGGGTATTACAAACATACTCACAAATAGCATATGAAGTGAAAGTGCTTCCTTTAGATTGTATATAATTACGGACACAACCCAGGTAGTTCCCTGGAGCATTTTCATTCCCACATCCAATATTACTATAAGAGATATTTGATAGCACATTTCATATTGCACAACTAAATCTACAGTTGGGCTCTTACTCTAAAAAACATATTTCTTTTTAGGGAAATCTGGGAACTCTCATAGAGATTGTTACACCCGTAGAGATGGTTAGTCTTGTTTACCCAAGCTATAAACATTTACAGGAGTATCTTTTGGCTTTTCTCTATAACCGGATTGTGATTCTTTTATACATAGCTAATAACATTTCTGTAGTTAAATTGTGACCTACCCGAAAATGTAAGAGACTTTTGATTATTTTTCTCGTTCCCCTCTTTCCAATCTGGTTTCATATTACCTCCCTTTTTCCTTAAAGGGACATAATACTCATATGCTAAATTACTTGAACCTAATGCAGTATAACTGTAAAAAGCTGACAGGAAAATATTATCTGAGCATCTCTATGTAAAAAAGGAAGATATTTTACCTCACAATTTCCTCAGCTCAGCAGAGTAAGTTCTGTGTAAAAAGTTATACTCAGCTGCTCCCAGGTAAAAATAAAAAAAAATGAAGAAATGAACAGCAGCCAATCAGCATCAGCAGTGCTGAGGTCATGAACTCTTACTGTGATCTCATGAGATTTGACTTAACTCTCATGAGATTTCATAGTAAGCTTCCTTTACCTGATTGGTGAAATAACATGAGAGTTCACGAGGCTCATCCCCTAAGCTGTCCCAGGACAGAAACACTAAAATGCTGCTTCGAAATCCTTTACAATGGGAGGTGGCTACTGAGGAACTTTTGAGGTAAAATATCTTTCTTTTTTACATAGAGATGTTCAGGAGATATTTTCTAGTCAGCTTTTTACAGCTATGCTGAATCACTTTCAAGTGTTTAAACATTTGGGTATTATGGCCCTTTAATTAAGAAAACTGAGGTTATGCTACTCACGTAATTTATCCTAATGTATGGAAAAGTTCATCTTCCAATTGATGTAATAATATACCAAGCCATATGTTGTTCTTTTCTTTATGTTCACACGGTGATTGATGTAAATTCACTGTAACCTCAATAAAAAAAAAAAAAAAATACTGATCATTTGAAATTCAGAGTAAGCGTCTTTTTTATTGTGCATTTGTGGATTCTAAAATTCTACTGTATTTACTAGTCCTATTTTTTTTTTTTAAATCGTCTTCTTATTGAAGAATATAAATCAGTGGGTACGTCAGTTGTCATATAAACAAGGCAACAGAAATATGATACAGGATGGTATTAACACCAAGAGATAAGAAATAAAAAATAAAGCTTCGGTTACTTATAAAGTCAACAACTGTACAATACATGAATTTGGCATTTAAGTGTCTGCCTCAAAGTTTTTCTATTGGTTTTATTAAAATAACTTAAGATTAAAGGTACATGAAACCCAAAATTTTTCTCTCATGATTCAGATAGAGAATACCATTTTAAACAACTTTCTAATTTACTTCTATTATCTAATCTGTTTCATTCTCTTGGTATCATTTGTTGAAGGAGCAGCAATGCACTACTAGTTTCTAACTGAACACATGGGTGAGCCAATCACATTCAATATATATATGAAGCCACCAATCAACATCTAGAACCTAGTTTCTCTGCTTCTCATGAACTGTACTCAGGTCAACGGCTAGGTGACTTCCGGCCATAACTGGCGCACCACTATAAAAGGCCTCCTAGTACAGCTAGTAAACCAGTCTTGATAAAGGCCTACTAAGGGCCGAAATGCATTGACCTGAGTACTGGTAAGCCTAATTTTATACCTTTGTGCATGTAAAAATGATCTACACCATTATTCCATATCTTTTACAGGAGGATACCTGGACTCTTGTTATCATCAATAACCCTAAGACACTTTGAAAAACATATGTGGAACATATTATGCCACACTATTAGGAGACCACTACATTCACTTAAGGAGAATATTAAAAAGCACTTAAGGAGCACTTCGTCATTTTTTCACGTTATTTTTCATGTAATTTTTTATTTTTTATCTTTTCGTTCCAATACACATAATTTTTTTAATTCATCTTTGGAGACATTTTGAACATTTGGAGTTTTATATATATTTTTGTAACTATTTTTGTCTTGTATCACTATATCTGGAATATCATATATATCATTTGCCACAAGTATTGGAGATACTTTCACTTGTACTATTATACCACATTGGACACAAATACTGGAGATATTGAACACTCTTTAATATTTAAAGAGCACTTAAGGAGCACTTTGTCATTTTTTCACGTTATTTTTCAAGTAATTTTTCATTTTTTATTTTTTATCTTTTCGTTCTAATACACATACGGCTAGATTACAAGTTGTGCGTTAGGCTTAAAAAACAGCGTTGGCCGGTCCCAACGC
The DNA here is from genome assembly GCF_027579735.1 of Bombina bombina. Taxonomy (NCBI): domain Eukaryota; kingdom Metazoa; phylum Chordata; class Amphibia; order Anura; family Bombinatoridae; genus Bombina; species Bombina bombina. The sequence continues at coordinate 99,879,340 of NC_069507.1, forward strand.
TGCTATTTAACGCCCACTGGTATTACGAGTCTTGAAATGACAGGCTCACCGCTCACTTTTTTGGCCAAACTTGGAAATACCACAAATCCACTTACGTCAATTGCGTATCCTATATTTTCAATGGGACTTGCATAGCGCTGGGATTACGAGTCTGACCAAAAGTGAGTGGTAGACCCTCTCCTGTCAAGCCTGGTACCGCATTTTAAATTCAGTAGTTAAGAGTTTTACACTACAACGCTGTAGCATAAAACTCTTAACTAAAGTGCTAAAAAGTACACTAACACCCATAAACTACCTATTAACCCCTAAACCGAGCCCCCCCCCCCACATCACAAACACTAAAATACATTTTTTAACCCCTAATCTTCCGAACCGGACATCGCCGCCACTATAAATAAATATATTAACCCCTAAACCGCAGCACTCCCGCATCGCAAACACTAGTTAAATATTATTAACCCCTAATCTGTCGTCCCTAACATCGCTGCCACTATATTAAATGTATTAACCCCTAAACCTAAGTCTAACGCTAAACCTAACACCCCCTAACCTAAATATAATTACAATAAATCTAAATAAAATTACTACAATTACCTAAATAATTTCTATTTAAAACTAAATTCTTACCTATAAAATAAACCCTAAACTAGCTACAATATAACTAATAGTTACATTGTAGCTAGCTTAGGGATTATTTTTATTTTACAGGCAACTTTGTATTTATTTTAACTAGGTAGAATAGTTATTAACTAGTTATTAACTATTTAATAACTACCTAGCTAAAATAAATACAAATTGACCTGTAAAATAAAACCTAACCTAAGTTACACTAACACCTAACACTACACTATAATTAAATAAATTAACTATATTAAATACAATTAATTACAATTAAATAAAATTATCTATAGTACGGATACCCCCCCCCCCACTAAATGATAGAAAATAATAAAATAATTACAAGATTTTTAAACTAATTACATCTACTCTAATCCCCCTAACAAAATAAAAAAGCCCCCAAAATAAAAAAGCCCTAACCTACACTAAATTACAAATAGCCCTTAAAAGGGCCTTTTGTGGGGCATTGCCTCAAAGTAATCAGCTTTTTTACCTGTAAAAAAATTACAATTGCCCCCAACATTAAAACCCACCACCCACACAACCAACCCTACTCTAAAACCCACCCAATCGCCCCTTAAAAAAACCTAACACTAACCCTTTGAAGATCACCCTACCGTGAGACGTCTTGACCCAACCGGGCAGAAGTGGTCCTCCAGACGGGCAGAAGTCTTCATCCAGACGGCATCTTCTATCTTCATCTATCCGGCGCGGAGCGGGTCCATCTTCAAGACATCCGACGTGGAGCATCCTTCTTGGCCGACGACTACCCGGCGAATGAAGGTTCCTGTAAGTGACATCATCCAAGATGGCGTCCCTTCAATTACGATTGGCTGATAGAATTCCATTCTATTCTGAAGTTCAATCCTATTGGCTGATCCAATCAGCCAATAGGATAGAGCTCACATTCTATTGGCTGATTGGAATTTCTGTAATTTCTGTAATTTAGTGTTGTTTTTTTTCATACTTTAGATAATTTTATTTAATTATAATTAATTGTATTTAATTTAGATAATTTATTTAATTATAGTGTAGTGTTAGGTGTTAGTGTAACTTAGGTTAGGTTTTATTTTACAGGTCAATTTGTATTTATTTAAACTAGGTAGTTATTAAATAGTTAATAACTATTTAATAACTATTCTACCTAGTTAAAATAAATACAAAGTTGCCTGTAAAATAAAAATAAACCCTAAGATAGCTACAATGTAACTATTAGTTATATTGTAGCTAGTTTAGGGTTTATTTTACAGGTAAGTATTTAGTTTTAAATAGGAATTATTTAGTTAATTGTAGTAATTTTATTTAGATTTATTTAAATTATATTTAAGTTAGGGGGGTTAGGGTTTAGGGGTTAATAACTTTATTATAGTGGTGGCGACGTTGTGGGAGGCAGATTAGGGGTTAATAAATGTAGATAGGTTGTGGCGACATTGGGGGCAGCAGATTAGGGGTTAATAAATATAATGTATGGTTCGGCAATGTTGGGGGCAGCAGATTAGGGGTTCATAAGTATAATGTAGGTGGCGGCGGTGTCTGGAGTGGAAGATTAGGGGTTAATAATATAATGCAGGTGTCGGCGATGTTGGGGGCGGCAGATTAGGGGTTAATAAGTGTAAGATAAGGGGTGTTTAGACTCGGGGTTCATGTTAGGGTGTTGACATACATTTTAGACATACATTTTATTTCCCCATAGGAATCAATGGGGCTGCGTTAGGAGCTTTACGCTGCTTTTTTGCAGGTGTTTTTCAGCCGGCTCTCCCCCATTGATTCCTATGGGGAAATCGTGCACGTTTTACCAGCTCACCGCTAACGTAAACAGCGCTGGTATTGAGGTGAGATGTGGAGCAAAATTTTGCTCTTCACACACTTTTTGCGGTTAATGCCGGGTTTGTAAAAACCCGTAATACCAGCGCTGTCTGTAAGTGAGCGGTGAGGGAAAACTGCCCATTAGCACCGCACAGCCTCTAATGCAAAACTTGTAAATCTAGGTGATAATTTTTTGAATTCATCTTTGGAGACATTTTAAACATTTGGAGTTTTTTAACTTTTATATATATTTTTGTATCTATTTTTGTCTTGTATCAATATTAGTGATGTCGCAAATAGTTCGCCTGCGAATAGTTCCCGGCAAACATAGCATGTTCGCGTTCGCCGCGGCTGGCGAACATATGCGATGTTCAATTCGCCCCCTATTTTTCATCATTGAGTAAACTTTGACCCTTTACCTCACAGTCAGCAGACACATTACAGCCAATCAGTGGCAGACACTCCCTCCCAGACCCTCCCACCTCCTGCACAGCATCCATTTTAGATTCATTTGGAAGCTGCATTCTTAGTGAGAGGAGGGGCAGTGTAGCTGCTGCTGATTTAATAGGGAAATTGATAGCTAGGCTAGTGTATTCAGTGTCCACTACAGTCCTGAAGGACTCATCTAATCTCTGCTGTAAGGACAGCACCCCAAAAAGCCCTTTTTAGGGCTAGAACATCAGTCTGCTTTTTTTTTTTTTTCCTCCTGTGTAATGTAATTGGAGTTTGCCTGCCTGCCAGCGTGTGTGTCAGGCTCACAGCGTATACTGTGCCCACTTGCCCAGTGCCACCACTCATATCTGGAGTGTACATTTTAAAAAACACTTTTTTGACTGTGAAATAATAGCAGACAGCTGCCAGTACCCAAGATAGCCGCCAATAAGGCAGATGGGGAGGGTTAGAGAGCTGTTTTGGGGGGATCAGGGAGGTTGGGGGCTAAGGGGGGGATGCTACACCACAGCATATGTAAATATGCTAAAAAAAAAAAAAAAAACATTTTATTTTAGTACTGGCAGACTTTCTGCCAGTACTTAAGATGGCAGGGACAATTGTGGGGTGGGGGAGAGAAGGGAGCTGTTTGGGAGGCATCAGGGGGTCTGATGTGTCAGGTGGGAGGCGGATCTCTACACTAAAGATAAAATTAACCCTGCAAGCTCCCTACAAACTACCTAATTAACCCCTTCACTGCTAACCATAATACACATGTGATGCGCAGCAGCATTTAGCGGCCTTCTAATTACCAGAAAGCAACGCCAAAGTCATATATGTCTGCTATCTCTGAACAAAGGGGATCCCAGAGAAGCATTTACAACCAGTTGTGCCATAATTGCACAAGCTGTTTGTAAATGATTTTAGTGAGAAACCTAAAATTGTAAAAAATGTAACGTTTTTTTTTTATTTGATCGCATTTGGCAGTGAAATGGTGGCATGAAATATACCCAAATGGGCCTAGATCAATACTTTGGGTTGTCTACTACACTACACTTAAGCTAAAATTAACTCTACAAGCTCCCTACATGCTCCCTAATTAACCCCTTCACTGATGGGCATAAAACAGGTGTGGTGCGCAGTGGCATTTAGCAGCCTTCTAATTACCAAAAAGCAACGCCAAAGCCATATAAGTCTGCTATTTCTGAACAAAGGGGATCCCAGAGAAGCATTTACAACCATTTATGCCATAATTGCATAAGTTGTTTGTAAATCATTTCTGTGAGAAACCTAAAGTTTGTGAAAAAGTGAACAATTTTTTTTTTGGGCCTAGATCAATACTTTGGGATGTCTTCTAAAAAAAAATATATACATGTCAAGGGATATTCAGGTATTCCTGACAGATATCAGGGTTCCAATGTAACTAGCGCTCATTTTGAAAAAAAGTGGTTTTGAAATAGCAAAGTGCTTCTTGTATTTATTTCCCTATAACTTGCAAAAAAAAAGCAAAGAACATGTTAACATTGGGTATTTCTAAACTCAGGACAAAATTTAGAAACTATTTAGAATGGTTGTTTTTTGGTGGTTGTATATGTGTAACAGATTTTTCAGGGCCTGCCAGGGCACAGTGTCACACCAGTGCAACTCATATCTGGTGTAACCGTAGTGTACATTAAAAAAAAAAATTTTTTGACTGTAATAGATTGAATAGCAGTTAGTTTTCTGCAAGCGTGTGTGTCAGGCCTACAGCGTCTACTCTGCCAACTTCTGCCAGTGCACAGTGCTACTCATATCTGTTGTCACAGTAGCTTGCACGCATAGTACCGCTAATCGAAAAAAAATGACAGGCAGAGGCAGGCCACCCCGCAGGGGCCGTCGTGGTCGTGGTGCTGTGATTCCCTTTGGCCCTAGAATAATGCCCAGTGTTCAGAGGCCACGTACCCTGAACTCGAAAAGTTCTGAGGACATAGTTGACTGGCTAACACAGGACACCCAATCTTCTACAGCTTCCGCTCTGAACCTTGATGTGCCATCATCCTCCAGCTTAGCTTCGGGCACCTCTCAAGTTACCACTCGCCCGCCTGCCGCCACCACCAACACTAGCACCACAGCCGCTTCACTCGATCTGTCAGAGGAGTTATTTACACATCAGTTGGAAGAAATGAGTGATGCGCAACCATTATTGCCAGAGGATGTAGATAACAGGGATATGTCTCAGTCAGGCAGCATTACACACATGGACGTACGGTGTGATGATGATGATGTTGTACCTGCTGCGAGAATTTGGTCTGTCACTGTGAAGCGGGCGTAACCCTTACACTACCTGATCGATACAACCTCATACCTGATGTTTTAAAGCACGTTATTCCAAACAATTTAGGAATGTTAGGTGATTTATGCCCTTTATGGATTAAAACCAGACTCTGCATCAACTATGTCATTTTCCATGGGAGTTTTGCCATGGATTCCCCTCCGGCACGCCACAGTCCAGGTGTTAGTCCCCTTGAAACAACTTTCCCATCACTATTGTGGCCAGAAAGAGTCCCTGTGGGTTTTAAAATTCGACTGCCCATTGAAGTCAATGGTGGTTCGCCTGGTTCGCGGAAGTTCGTGTTTGCCGTTCGCGAACCCAAATTTTTATGTTCGCGACATCACTAATCAATATCGGCTAGATTTGGAGTTTTGTCGGTAACGACCCGAAAATCTAACGCCGGGTTTTTTCTGGCCGCACCATAAAAATAACTCTGGTATTGAGAGTCCACATAAAGGCTGCGTTAGGCTCCAAAAAAGGAGCGTAGAGCATATTTAACGCAGCTTCAACTCTCGATACCAGAGTTGCTTACGCAAGCGGCCAGCCTCAAAAATGTGCTCGTGCACGATTCCCCCATAGGAAACAATGGGGCTGTTTGAGCTGAAAAAAAACCTAACACCTGCAAAAAAGCCGCGTTCAGCTCCTAACGCAGCCCCATTGTTTTCTATGCGGAAACACTTCCTACGTTTGCACCTAACACTCTAACATGTACCCCGAGTCTAAACACCCCTAACCTTACACTTATTAACCCCTAATCTGCTGCCCCCGCTATCGCTGACCCCTGCATATTATTATTAACCCCTAATCTGCCGCTCCGTAAACCGCCGCTACTTACATTATCCCTATGTACCCCTAATCTGCTGCCCGAACATTGCTGACCCCTATATTATATTTATTAACCCCTAATCTGCCCCCCACAATGTCGCCTCCACCTGCCTACACTTATTAACCCCTAATCTGCCGAGCGGACCTGAGCGCTACTATAATAAAGTTATTAACCCCTAATCCGCCTCACTAACCCTATAATAAATAGTATTAACCCCTAATCTGCCCTCCCTAATATCGCCGACACCTAACTTCAATTATTAACCCCTAATCTGCCAACTGGAGCTCACCGCTATTCTAATAAATGTATTAACCCCTAAAGCTAAGTCTAACCCTAACACTAACACCCCCCTGAGTTAAATATAATTTACATCTAACGAAATTAATTATCTCTTATTAAATAAATTATTCCTATTTAAAGCTAAATACTTACCTGTAAAATAAATCCTAATATAGCTACAATATAAATTATAATTACATTGTAGCTATTTTAGGATTAATATTTATTTTACAGGCAACTTTGTAATTATTTTAACCATGTACAATAGCTATTAAATAGTTAAGAACTATTTAATAGTTACCTAGTTAAAATAATTACAAAATTACCTGTAAAATAAATCCTAACCTAAGTTACAATTAAACCTAACAATATACTATCATTAAATTAATTAAATAAAATACCTACAATTACCTACAATTAAACCTAACACTACACTATCAATAAATAAATTAAATACAATTCCTACAAATAACTACAATGAAATAAACTAACTAAAGTACAAAAAATAAAAAAGAACTAAGTTACAAAAAATAAAAAAATATTTACAAACATAAGAAAATATTACAACAATTTTAAACTAATTACACCTACTCTAAGCCCCCTAATAAAATAACAAAGACCCCCAAAATAAAAAATGCCCTACCCTATTCTAAATTACTAAAGTTCAAAGCTCTTTTACCTTACCAGCCCTGAACAGGGCCCTTTGCGGGTGGCTGAAGAGGTCCAGAAAAGGCTCCAAAGTCTTCATCCTATCCGGGAAGAAGAGGCGATCCGGACCGGCAACCATCTTGATCCAAGCGGCATCTTCTATCTTCATCCGATGACGACCGGCTCCATCCTGAAGACCTCCACCGCGGACCCATCTTCTTCCGGCGACGTCCAACTGAAGAATGACGGTTCCTTTAAGGGACGTCATCCAAGATGGCGTCCCTCGAATTCCAATTGGCTGATAGGATTCTATCAGCCAATCGGAATTAAGGTAGGAATATTCTGATTGGCTGATGGAATCAGCCAATCAGATTGAGCTCGCATTCTATTGGCTGTTCCGATCAGCCAATAGAATGCGAGCTCAATCTGATTGGCTGATTGGATCAGCCAATCAGATTGAACTTGATTCTGATTGGCTGATTACATCAGCCAATCAGAATATTCCTACCTTAATTCCTATTGGCTGATAGAATCCTATCAGCCAATCCGAATTCGAGGGACGCCATCTTGGATGACGTCCCTTAAAGGAACCGTCATTCTTCAGTTGGACGTCGCCGGAAGAAGATGGGTCCGCGGTGGAGGTCTTCAGGATGGAGGCGGTCGTCATCGGATGAAGATAGAAGATGCCGCTTGGATCAAGATGGTTGCCGGTCCGGATCGCCTCTTCTTCCCGGATAGGATGAAGACTTTGGAGCCTCTTCTGGACCTCTTCAGCCACCGGATGATGGATCGCCAGCCCCCGCTTGGGTTGGATGAAGATTTTGGAGCCAGGACGGATCGGTGATACCTGGTGAGGTGAAGACAAGGTAGGATGATCTTCAGGGGCTTAATGTTAGGTTTATTTAAGGGGGGTTTGGGTTAGATTAGGGGTATGTGGGTGGTGGGTTGTAATGTTGGGGGGGGGGGTATTGTATGTTTTTTTTTACAGGCAAAAAAGCTGAACTTCTTGGGGCATGCCCCGCAAAGGGCCCTGTTCAGGGCTGGTAAGGTAAAAGAGCTTTGAACTTTAGTAATTTAGAATAGGGTAGGGCATTTTTTATTTTGGGGGTCTTTGTTATTTTATTAGGGGGCTTAGAGTAGGTGTAATTAGTTTAAAATTGTTGTAATATTTTTCTTATGTTTGTAAATATTTTTTTATTTTTTGTAACTTAGTTCTTTTTTATTTTTTGTACTTTAGTTAGTTTATTTCATTGTAGTTATTTGTAGATATTGTATTTAATTAATTTAATGATAGTATAGTGTTAGGTTTAATTGTAACTTAGGTTAGGATTTATTTTACAGGTAATTTTGTAATTATTTTAACTAGGTAGCTATTAAATAGTTCTTAACTATTTAATAGCTATTGTACCTGGTTAAAATAATTACAAAGTTGCCTGTAAAATAAATATTAATCCTAAAATAGCTACAATGTAATTATAATTTATATTGTAGCTATATTAGGATTTATTTTACAGGTAAGTATTTAGCTTTAAATAGGAATAATTTATTTAATAAGAGTTAATTTATTTCGTTAGATTAAAATTATATTTAATTTAGGGGGGTGTTAGTGTTAGGGTTAGACTTAGCTTTAGGGGTTAATACATTTATTAGAATAGCGGTGAGCTCCGGTCGGCAGATTAGGGGTTAATAATTGAAGTTAGGTGTCGGCGATGTTAGGGAGGGCAGATTAGGGGTTAATACTATTTATTATAGGGTTAGTGAGGCGGATTAGGGGTTAATAACTTTATTATAGTAGTGGTGCGGTCCGCTCGGCAGATTAGGGGTTAATAAGTGTAGGCAGGTGGAGGCGACGTTGAGGGGGGCAGATTAGGGGTTAATAAATATAATATAGGGGTCGGCGGTGTTATAATGTAGGTGGCGGCGCTTTGCGGTCGGCAGATTAGGGGTTAATTATTGTAGGTAGCTGGCGGCAACGTTGTGGGGGCAGATTAGGGGTTAATAAATATAATACAGGGGTCGGCGGTGTTAGGGGCAGCAGATTAGGGGTACATAAGTATAACGTAGGTGGCGGTCGTCAGATTAGGGGTTAAAAAATTTTAATCGAGTGGTGGCGATGTGGGGGGGCCTCGGTTTAGGGGTACATAGGTAGTTTATGGGTGTTAGTGTACTTTAGAGTACAGTAGTTAAGAGCTTTATGAACCGGCGTTAGCCCAAAAAGCTCTTAACTACTGACGTTTTTCTGCGGCTGGAGTTTTGTCTTTAGATTTCTAACGCTCACTTCAGACACGACTCTAAATACCGGAGTTAGAAAGATCCCATTGAAAAGATAGGATACGCAATTGACGTAAGGGGATCTGCGGTATGGAAAAGTCGCGGCTGAAAAGTGAGCGTTAGACCCTTTTTTGAGTGACTCCAAATACCGGAGTTAGCCTAAAACCAGCGTTAGGAGCCTCTAACGCTGGTTTTCACGGCTAACGCCAAACTCCAAATCTAGCCGTATATCTGGAATATCATATATATCATTTGCCACAATTATTGGAGATATTTTCACTTGTACTATTATACCACATTGGACACAAATACTGGAGATATTGAACACTACTAATCTTGATTCACCTGCATAAGTGAAGGTCCACATACTAAAGATTACCAATTTTACCAATTGGAGTCAATTTAGACTGCCTTTTAGGAGTCTGGATTTTTACATTTATGCTGTATTTGTTTTTAAACACTATACTAGATCTTATTAATTTATTTATTTCAATCTGTTTTTATACATGGGTCCATGATTATGCTATGTTTGTATTGTCTGCAAGATTAAACTTTATTAAGTACTAGTAGTACTTCAGCCTCCATCAGGTTAGGCGCTTTGGTTATACACACACAAATCTATTCATTTACATTGGTGACAGCAAGGGGTCACTAGACTAAAGCCTAAAGGTACCTTTTATTTGGCGCTAAAGCAAACCCCCCTTTCCCATTGATAGCATAAAATTTGTCTGACAATGGTTAGTGTGTCAATCCTAAGTCAAATAACACAGTCTGGGCAGTATGCATTATTGGAGCGGCATCCAAGGAGTGTTTGTGAAATACAGATGTGAGCTAGAGAGCCCATGTTACCACAGTTCCTCCATCAGAGGGCAGAGTATATTGGGGAGATTTTAATAATTTTAGTGGGGTAAGGTGCCATTGAGTACATATTTTGACGTATAACTCTTGGAGTGGTGTGCAGTGTAGCACATATATAGTAAGGGATGCAGCAGCAAACCACTCTTGTTGATCTACTTGGAATTGTAACTCTCGTTCCTAGTGCAGGTTGTATGCAGACTTGAGGAACTTTGGGGAGTTACGTATGTCCTTATATGAGATTGAAAGTGTATGCTGTATTGGTTTAGCTGTAGACCATCTCTTTTCCCATTCAGTTGGTTTACGGAGAGGGAGTTCCAAGAAGCCCCATGATTTCATTAAGCTCCTCAATCTCCACAACTCAAATCTCAGTAACTGAGGGGGGGTTAAAAGTGGTGCAAACGTCTTCTAGGGTGGATAGGGTTCATGTAGAAAAGAGGTCAATATTGCAACTATTCCAAAGAGCAGGATGAGAATCCCTAAAAGCCCCAAGAAGCCCATGAAGGGAATGTGTTGGCGAAGGGCGTGGAGCTATTTGTGGATAGGAATGTATTTTGTCCCAAAAGTGCAATGCATATAGGATGATAAGGTTTTGAATGTCTAGTGAGATTCTAATATGTTTAGGGAGCCATATTAGGTCTTTGAGCGCCAGGTAGAGATGCATTTTCTAATATCCACCATTTGCTACTTGAAGTGGGTATGTTCCACGGAAGAATGTGTGCAAGTCTAGCTGCTTCATGGTAGTAGGCTATGTTAGGGGCACCCGCGCCCCCACTAAAGAATGGTTGTTGCAGGATTCTGGTCACTACCCTAGGGTGCTTGTTCTTCCATATGAATTTACTGCAGAGTGAATGGAACTTACAGATGAGGGACTTGGGTATTGGGAGTGCAAGGGCTCTAAATAAGTAAGCGAGTTTGGGCAATAGAAACATCTTAAAAGCAACGACTCTGCTCTACCAGGAGATGCATGGTACATTCCATTTTTCTGTGTTTTGTTGAAAAAGGTGCAACAGGGGATGAAGAATGGATTCTATCATAGTAGTGATGTTGCAAGAAAGATATACTCCTAAGTGTTTAATTTTATGTTTTGACCCGTTAAATGGGAAGGCCTTCCTCAATTATATAAGCTTGTGGTCTAGAATGTTGATAGTGTATGCTTCTGTTTGAGAATAGTTTAACTAGTAATAGCTCAATAGACCATATGAGCCTAATAGTTTAAAGAGATCCAGGAGGGACTAACGAAGAAAGTGAGGTCGTCAACGAAAAGAGATGTTTTTTGTACGGTGTTGGCTACAGTGATGTCTTTGATATTATGATGTAATCTGATCACCTGTGCCAGAGGCTCCATAACAAGAGCAAAAATTAAGGGGGACGACGGACATCTCTGGCCTGTTCCTTTTGAAATGGGAAAAGAGAAGGAACTAAATCCCAGACCTCTTACTGACGCCGAGGAAAATTAATAGAGTGCTTTAATACTAGTATAGAAGTTTTTGGGTACCTCAAACTTTTTTAGTACTGCAAATAAGTAGCTCCAATTCACACGGTCAAACGCATTTTCTGCGTCTAAGGCTATGGTTGTGCAGGGGGTTCCTAGTCATTTGGTTTCTAAATAAAGGTTGAGAATATGTCTCGTGTTGTCTGGCCCCTCTCTCCCTGGGGTTAAGCCAACCTGGTCCCAATCTACTAGTGAAGGAAGAACAGCGTTGAGTCTAGAGGCTATGATTTTTGGGAATAATTTTAAATCTAAATTGATTAGAGAGATGGGATGGAAGTTCTCACACTTGTTGGGTTCTTTTCCAGGCTTAGGAATTGCTACAATTGCTGCTTCAAGGAACTCAGGGGGAAAGCTGCCCATTTGCATGGCTGGTGAGAATACTCATAGGAGTTGGGGCGCTATGGGTTTGCAGATTTTTTTTATTTGATTTGCCCAGCATTTGTGCCGTAATAATTTTGCGAGGGTATAGGGGATATCATCTAATTTGCAGGTTATGATGAGAAATCTACCTTCAATTCAATTAATATTTTATTTAGACCCATTAAAATAAGCAACATTTCGGGGTGAACCCCTTAGTCCTGCTCTCTAAGGGATTCACCCCGAAATGTTGCTTATTTTAATGGGTCTATAATAAAATATTCATTGATTTAAAGACTTGCAGTGCTGGTGTATTGTACTATATTGGATATTTAGGGGTATTGCAGTTAACCCCTCACCGTGCACTAGTACAATGGTGCTGTTTTGCCAACGTTGTGTGCGAGGAATCTACCTTGGGGGTCAGCATCCATGGACAACCTCTCATATAGTATGTTTTTATGGATTAATATCGCCATCCCTCTAGAGTTTTGGGACTGTAGAGTAGTATGAGTATTCTCTAGTGGGTGGATGGATGGAACGCCATGCGTCAAATAGGTTATATAGTGCAATGAGGTTTCAGAACTGAGTGGATGGTCTATGGGTCTGGGGTTCACAAGGTTTATTTTTAGGGGAATGCCTATCAAGGGTAGCATCAAGAATCATATTGAAGTCCCCTGCTAGGAGTAGGGTGCCAATTTTGTGTTGGGAATGGCGACGGAGGAATTTTCGGAAGGATTTGATTTGCCCAGCATTTGTGCCGTAATAATTTGCGAGGGTATAGGGGATATCATCTAATTTGCAGGTTATGATGAGAAATCTACCTTCAATTCAATTAATATTTTATTTAGACCCATTAAAATAAGCAACGTTTCGGGGTGAACCCCTTAGTCTTGCTCTCTAAGGGATTCACCCCGAAATGTTGCTTATTTTAATGGGTCTATAATAAAATATTCATTGATTTAAAGACTTGCAGTGCTGGTGTATTGTACTATATTGGATATTTAGGGGTATTGCAGTTAACCCCTCACCGTGCACTAGTACAATGGTGCTGTTTTCCCAACGTTGTGTGCGAGGAATCTACCTTGGGGGTCAGCATCCATGGACAACCTGTCATATAGTATGTTTTTATGGATTAATATCGCCACCCCTCTAGACTTTTGGGAAAAAGATGCTGTTTCAATGGTTGGTTAGTGGTTAGTTTGTAAAGGAGTCTGTGCGTCCCTGCACCATTGGATCTCCTGGAGAAAGGCTACCTGAGATTTAGCATGCTGGAGGTGGCGTAAGAGTTTGCTGCTGTTATGTGGAGTGTTGAGTCCTCTCACATTGTGAGAAGTGCATATTATAGACATGCTTCTGTGTACAAAGATGCGGTATAAAGCAAGATAAACCACGTAGATAGTTCTCTACAATTTAGAGGTACTTTTAAAATTGGGGAGGGGGGGAGAAGAGTAAAAAAGAAGGTTGTGTTGGAGCAGTATGATTGAAGGGTAAGGGGAGAGTAGTGTTGTCAGAACCGAAATGAGATGGCCTTGACAACTGTCTGTTGTAATTAGTGAAGTGGTGTGTAAGTGTTGCATAGTGGATAAGCTTTTTGTTTGATTGTTGTGGCATTAATTATAGTAACGTTGAAAATGTGATGGAGTGGCATAGTTTTTGACATGTTTGTCTTGTTGTGTTAATATGGCAGTTTGTGAAGGCACGGTCAGTCTGAGACTATACAGTAAGTCCCTGAGATATTAGTTTTGTGCAGAGTCTAAAGGGTAAATGTTTTAGTTAAGCTTTTATATATAGAGAGTACTATAGCATTAAGGAGATATTCCGGTATAACATCCAACATTTGACTTTAACATTATAAAGTAATGTTATAACATTTTCAAGGGTGAGGCTGCACAAAATACATACATAACATTTCAGTACATTAAACAATCAAGATGACCAACTACCTATAAGGTGGTATGGTGGTGGGGTTGGAGGAGAAAAGAGTAGTTGATATCTTGTGTGAACATAGGTGCATGGCAGTACTGCTTCTTGGTGCAGCTCACTTTGTAAAATAAGTAATCAGGCATGGATTGTTTGTTTAAGCTAAGTGGGTTTTGAGGATGCAAGTGTTAAGTGAGGTGAGTGTTTTAGCTAGGTGACTCCTAATTGAGTGTGTGTAGTTGAAATTGTGTGAGTGTATGATCACCAATGGGTGCCATTGGTGTCATTTTTCACTGCAGTGCTGTTTCTATGTATTTTTTTTTTAAAGATGAGGTGGTTGTATAACCCTGAGTTTATATAAGTTGTAAGGTGTGTGTCAGTGCATTATAAAATTCCAGCATGAATAACATTTTTAAACACCAATTGCCACACCCGCGCGGTGGCAAGTGGGGTTGTTCACTTGAATACTGTGGGGTCCCAAGAGCGAGTATGGCAAGTGTGCTCTTAGGATTAGATTTACACTAACCATGCCTGTATGTGAGCATAACAAGTAGGTGACTTCTAGCCCAAGAGATATCAATCATGTAGGCCTACCCTGGGCAATTGCATAACTAGGGTGGATTAGGTAAACAGGTAGAATAATAAGTGCAATGGTTCAACAAAAATTCACATTTTGATGCATGTGTTATAATACCTGTGCAAGGGTAATAATAAGTGGGGTTAACCCCCAGAAAACCAAGGTAACCCTGGCACAAATATAATAAGATCACTATTAAAGCTGGATCTGCATTAATTATGCCTAAATGTAAACACAAACAAGTAAATAGACTTTGGTTCAAGTAATGTCAACGTGATAAACTAAAAAAGATAACATTGTCAGTGCAAAGGTCCAGCAAAAAAAATCACAGTATGATACATGTGTTATAATATCTGTGCAAGGGTAAGGATAAGTGGGGTTAACCCCCAAAAGACCAAGGTATCCTTCACACAAGTATAATAAGTGCACTATTAAAGCTGGGTCTGCATTAATTATACTTAAATGTAAACATAAACAAGTAAATAAAACTTTGGTGTAAGTAATGTCAACATGACAAGCTAAACATAAACAGTTATACAGTATAGCAAAAGTTGAGTAAATATAATATGAGGACTATACTCTTCCATCAGTCCAGGGTAGGGAACAATGCCTTTCTGGGAGGGGATTCAGTCCATCCAAGCTTAAACAGTCCACATGAGCCCGGGTGGATTGCCCTGGTGTCCATCCTTTCAGAAATAAAAATCAACAATCTCTAAGTGGACTTAGTCCATTCAGGTCAGAATGACAGGAAAAGTGCTCAAGCTTGAGTGTCTCAGCTGGTAGTGTTGTCATCAGGTGCTACCAGATATATGTTGACGTCTTTGTGGGAGTGCTGTCCAGTCTGGTGCTGAGGCTCTTAAACCCTTCGGTTGTGGCCTCTCCTGAGAGGTTTGGGAAGGTGGGTTGTTGAGGTTCCAAGAGTGAGAAGGTCTTCACCCTGAGAGGCCTTAGTAATTGTATGTAGCTGGTTATTTCTGAAGATTGGGAGCTTTATTGGGTAACCCCAGCGATATCTAATGTTGTGTGTCCTCAGCATTTTGGTGACTTCTGAAAAGGTTTTCCGTTGTTGTAGGGTTCTGAGGGATAGGTCTGGGAAGATGTGCAGATGTTTGAATTTGTCTGGAAGAAGAGGCTTTTAAAAGTGTGCTCTTTGGATTCTTTCTTTGTACGTAAATAGTGAAGCCTCACAATTACGTCCCTAGGTTGACCCTGGTAGGCCTTTTGGTTTTAATGACCTATGAGGTCTTCAGAGTCAGCTAATGGAGGTGCTAGGGTATGGAATAACTCTTTTTAGTAAGGCTGTATGTTAGAGGATTTTATCTTTTCCGGTATGCCTCTTATTCGCAAATTATTGCACCTAACTCTGTCTTCAATATCGACTATTTTATCCTCCATTGTATCTACATATTCAGCTAGATGTTGAGTGTAGGTCATGATGTTGGACTGTTCAGTAGTTAAATCTTCATATTTTCTCTCTAGGTTGTCAATTCTTTCATTTGTAGAAGATATCTCTCTTTTAAGTTCAGCAGTTGATGCCTGAAGTTTTGCTGAAAATGACGCATGATGGGCCTCTAGCATGGATTTTAACGAGTCCAGTATGAATGTTGGGGTAACTGAAATGCCAGGGGATCTTTGTATTTCCTGCAAAGTGGCAGAAGTGAGGTCACTAATTTCTGACCTGGGTGAGTTTGGGGCATCATCCTCAGACTGTTTGTCAGAAGTGTTAGAATGAAAGTGATCTCACTGTATGTTTCAGTGGCATCTGGGACTTATTTGTCTTCTTTGAGGAGTGAGACATGTTGAAGTATTCTGAGGACAACACTTGAATATTAAAGTCTCTCTTCTCCTTTCATATAGTGCTTTTGGTGTATGATATTAGCTGGTTCAGCAAAAGATTGTCAAGCTGTAAAGTGTGAGATTAAGGATATAGGTTCAGGTGCTTATCCTCTAAGTTATAGACAGGTGTATATGGCCACGTTATGGAGTTATTCCATGTTGTCAAATGTGTGGCTCTTTTGTTTTTTTGTGGTACAAAAGGTGTGTGGTTATACACAGTGGTGGTAATCGAGATTAGATCTTTTCTTTTTCCACTATCTGATTAGGCTGCTGGGAAAAGTGAAATGGTGCTAATAATAAGCTGTCAATAGTGGCAGTTGCTGTGAGAGTGCTCTTATAAGCAAACGGTTAAGCTCTGTCTACTCAGCTTGTGGTCTGGGGTGAGGTTGTTGCAAATGCAGTAGGTATATGAGACACACACCAGGCACAGGAGTTGGTTTGCCTTTCTGCAGTCTCAGCTGAGACTTGCAGAATCCTTTCAGCTGTATGCGAGGAGAGCGGAGTGATCCTCACCGAAGATGGTGGTTCGCGCCACTCAGATGCAGACTAGCATAGGTGTTGCAGGAAGAGCTCACAGTGCTCTTGTAAGTGACTATGGCAGGTAATCTCCCCCTAAGAGCTATTTAACCTAAGTAAAGGCAGTTGTATGGCAGCAAAAGGAGTTGTATGACTGCTTTCAGGATGCAACATCAGCATACCTCCCAACATTTGTGACTAGGAAATCAAGGGCTCGTCAGGTTGAGGAAGGCCATGGCTTTCTATGGGCAGTCATGGGTATGGTCATGTCTGAGCGATCAGTGGGCATGTATGGTAAGTTTATGGGTGTGTCCTGGTGGTCTATGGGTAGGTCTAAGAGAATTTCTGAAACTAAATAAGACATATGGCTGTCTCAGAAGGACAGTGGGACAAAGCTCAAAAGGACTTTCTCTCTTACATAGAGTTGGGAGGTCTGCATCAGAAAGTGCAGGCTGCCACACATGACAGTTATAGGATTATACTACTAGCATACAAAGTCACTGGGGTCATCAATCTTACCACCCCAGATGTTTTTAAACTACATTTCCCATGATACTCAGCCAACCTAAAGAGTGTCTGAGTATAATGGGAAATGTAGTTCAAAATCATCTGGGGGTCCAAGGTTACTGACCCCTGTAAATGGATAAGCAACTTAATTCTTTACCATTTCCAGTGTTATGACTCATGACCTGCTATTGTTATTTCTGCAGCATCTTTGCCCATCTGTGAGTGACACATGTAATCTAGCTCTATATTGTTAGGCCTGACAGGGCTTTGCAAACCAGTCAAAATTGTAAGAACAGCGGGGAGTGTTTGAAAATTTAAATTATTTGGTATAGATGATTTGCAGACTTTGTACAATTCTTATTATAATTTTAGTTGTCTGTAGCCAAGCACATATTTCACTTAAATAACGGTTTTGTCAGGTTCCTAAACTGCAGGGTCAATTCTGAGTTATATTTATACTGCCAGGGTTGCCATGGTAACAGCAGGTATTTAGAATGAATAAAGCTCAGATGGCATAAAATTATTAATATCCTGCTATTGTATCACATCCCATGAACTTAGAATTTATATAATACTGCTGTTTATACAGCTGAAAAGTGAAAATACAAAGGCAATAAACCCCATATAAACAACCACATTTAACAGATACTAAATTCAAATTAAAATCCTCATTAAAATGTTTAGTTAAACATAATAAAACCACTGTGCAGTTTTGCACATTTTTGCTGTGAAAATCTAAAAAAAATGTGCTTAAGTGCACCTGTAACATGCTACTGACATGATTACAAGATATTATTTACATCTTTATTTTTTTATTATTTAGACAAAGCAGATGATATATGACAAACACACTCAAGAAGCTTTTCAACTGGAGTGAGTGCTGTAAAAAAATGAAACTTTAAGAACTGTACTTGCCAAATGACAATTTTAAATGATCATAAACATTAATTTTTAAGCAGCTCTTTAACAACACAGTACTTGAATTGCTAATATATTCTACGTACATATAAGAAAAAACATTAACCCACAAAATGAAATATAGTCGTCAAATATACCTTTTGAAAAATTTGCCAATTTATTATTAATTAATCAACAATGACAGTATGAAAAGGACAACAAATCTGTAAATTATCCATAAAATATAAAGGTATTTGGAGAGCTTCTTGCAATAAGCGTCTTTCAAAATGCAACAACCTGAAGGAATATGATCAATAAAGGAATAAATGTTATTGAGTGGAGATAACAATAAACATTTAAAGGGCCATAATACCCAAATGTTTAAACAATTGAAAGTGATGCAGCATAGCTGTAAAAAGCTGACTAGAAAATATCTCCTGAACATCTCTATGTAAAAAAGAAAGATATTTTACCTCAAAAGTTCCTCAGTAGCCACATCCCATTGTAAAGGATTTCTAAGCAGCATATTAGTGTGTTTGTTAGTAAAGAGTGAGTATAAAGCGCCTAGAGGCTGGGTTATGATGGGCCCAATGTGCTAACAAGACCACAGTGTTAAAAAAGCTCTATTGTGCATTATAATAACATAAAATCACCCATAATAGGGAATGGAATGTTAAAATCTTAATTTATTACAAATAATAATGACATAAAAATAAATAAAAAATAAATGTAAAACCAAACAAAATACAATAATGAAAAGATCCGGATCTGGTGAGTCTCCTAAAATGTTCAATAAATGACCAATAAAAACTGTCCAATGGGTAAAATCCTGAAAATACTTTAAAAGTCACACAGTCACAAAAGGATTGTCCTCCAAATGTTAAAATGGCAAAAAAAAAAAAAAAAAGTGTGTTAGCCAAAAGGTGAGGGAAACAGTGAAACAAAAAAAAAAACAATCCTCCAGAAATGATCCTGATAGTGGTAGTGTCTTTAAATCCTATTTGGTGTAGTGTCCCAGTATTGATCCTACAGGGAGTGCAGAATTATTAGGCAAGTTGTATTTTTGAGGATTAATTTTATTATTGAACAACAACCATGTTCTCAATGAACCCAAAAAACTCATTAATATCAAAGCTGAATAGTTTTGGAAGTAGTTTTTAGTTTGTTTTTAGTTATAGCTATTTTAGGGGGATATCTGTGTGTGCAGGTGACTATTACTGTGCATAATTATTAGGCAACTTAACAAAAAACAAATATATACCCATTTCAATTATTTATTTTTACCAGTGAAACCAATATAACATCTCAACATTCACAAATATACATTTCTGACATTCAAAAACAAAACAAAAACAAATCAGTGACCAATATAGCCACCTTTCTTTGCAAGGACACTCAAAAGCCTGCCATCCATGGATTCTGTCAGTGTTTTGATCTGTTCACCATCAACATTGTGTGCAGCAGCAACCACAGCCTCCCAGACACTGTTCAGAGAGGTGTACTGTTTTCCCTCCTTGTAAATCTCACATTTGATGATGGACCACAGGTTCTAAATGGGGTTCAGATCAGGTGAACAAGGAGGCCATGTCATTAGATTTTCTTCTTGTATACCCTTTCTTGCCAGCCACGCTGTGGAGTACTTGGACGCGTGTGATGGAGCATTGTCCTGCATGAAAATCATGTTTTTCTTGAAGGATGCAGACTTCTTCCTGTACCACTGCTTGAAGAAGGTGTCTTCCAGAAACTGGCAGTAGGACTGGAAGTTGAGCATGACTCCATCCTCAACCTGAAAAGGCCCCACAAGCTCATCTTTGATGATACCAGCCCAAACCAGTACTCCACCTCCACCTTGCTGGCGTCTGAGTCGGACTGGAGCTCTCTGCCCTTTACCAATCCAGCCACGGGCCCATCCATCTGGCCCATCAAGACTCACTCTCATTTCATCAGTCCATAAAACCTTAGAAAAATCAGTCTTGAGATATTTCTTGGCCCAGTCTTGATGTTTCAGCTTGTGTGTCTTGTTCAGTGGTGGTCGTCTTTCAGCCTTTCTTACCTTGGCCATGTCTGAGTATTGCACACCTTGTGCTTTTGGGCACTCCAGTGATGTTGCAGCTCTGAAATATGGCCAAACTGGTGGCAAGTGGCATCTTGGCAGCTGCACGCTTGACTTTTCTCAGTTCATGGGCAGTTATTTTCCGCCTTGGTTTTTCCACATGCTTCTTGCGACCCTGTTGACTATTTTGAATGAAACGCTTGATTGTTTGATGATCACGCTTCAGAAGCTTTGCAATTTTAAGATTGCTGCATCCCTCTGCAAGATATCTCACTATTTTTGACTTTTCTGAGCCTGTCAAGTCCTTCTTTTGACCCATTTTGCCAAAGGAAAGGAAGTTGCCTAATAATTATGCACACCTGATATAGGGTGTTGATGTCATTCGACCACACCCCTTCTCATTACAGAGATGCACATCACCTAATATGCTTAATTGGTAGTAGGCTTTCAAGCCTATACAGCTTGGAGTAAGACAACATGCATAAAGAGGATGATGTGGTCAAAATACTCATTTGCCTAATAATTCTGCACTCCCTGTATTGTTGTAGTGTCCTATAAACAATAAAATAACATAGTGTATTCCATACAGATAAAGTAACAGTAATTAGAATTTTGCTTACCCAGTATCGACGCGTTTCGGCCCCTATGAGGCCTTTTTCAAGACATGTCCATTTCAATTTTGCCATTTTAACATTTGGAGGACAATCCTTTTGTGACTGTGTGACTTTTAAAGTATTTTCAGAATTTTACCCATTGGACAGTTTTTATTGGTCATTTATTGAACATTTTAGGAGACTCACCAGATCCGGATCTTTTCATTATTGTATTCTGTTTGGTTTTACATTTTTTTTTTATGTCATTATTATTTGTAATAAATTAAGATTTTAACATTCCATTCCCTATTATGGGTGATTTTATGTTATTATAATGCACAATAGAGCTTTTTTAACACTGTGGTCTTGTTAGCACATTGGGCCCATCATAACCCAGCCTCTAGGCGCTTTATACTCACTCTTTACTATCTGACAGTTCATTTGAGGCCAGCTAGGAGGCCTCACGTATAAAGCACAAGGGTTACCACCTGTGGCGCTTTTCTATTTTACCTTATCTCTATTAGTGTGTTTGTCCTGGGACAGCTTAGGGGATGAGCATCGTGCACTCTCATATTATTTCCGTGTTCAGCTTACTATGAAATCTCATGAGAGTTAATTCAAATCTCATGAGATCACAGTAAAAAAGTTCATGACCTCAGCACTGCTGATGCTGATTGGCTGCTGTTCATTTCTTTTTTTTTTACCTGGGAGCAGCTGAGTATACCTTTTTACACAGAACTTACTCTGCTGAGCTGAGGAGATTGTGAGGTAAAATATCTTCCTTTTTTACATAGAGATGCTCAGGGGACATTTTCCTGTCAGCTTTTTACAGTTATACTGCATCAGTTTCAAGTGATTTAGCATATGAGTATTATGTCCCTTTAAGATATTAATCATACATTTTTCTTAAGTATTCAAAGAACTTTTCAAATGAGAACCTTGGAAAAATAAATAATGAAATCTCTGTACCATGATACTCACACACTTTGAGAAACACTAATTTAATTAGGAATTGAGAAAGTGCAGCATAATTCTGATTAATGGAAGTCTGGGTATGCCAGGATTACTGTAACATTGCACCTGTCACTAAAGTATATAAGGAATGACCCTTAACTAAGCCCATCACAGACCAAGCAGAATAAAGCATAACTGGCATACATTTATTCTTGACATGTTATTGCTTACAGTGCTAATTACTTGCATAAGGGATTTAATTATCCATTGTGTCCTTACATTACATAATTACCAATAAACAACGTTAAACATCATAAAGATTAAATAACAACTCAGACATAGAACAGATGAAAATATGTTTTTATTATACATAATTAAACACTTTATACTCTAATGTTAAATGACCCTTTACATTCTAACCAAGTCAGTACAAGTTTGTTTTATGGAGATGTTCCTTGATTCAGAACATAGTCAATATGGCTGATGCATTTACACAACATGGATGTAGTTAGTTCACTTCACTTTCTAGTAGTAATTTGCTGCTCAAATACATTAATAGGTTGGAATTCTTCTCCCAGCTCTACTACTCAGTGTTGCTTTTTTTTCTTCTTAAATCTTTTATGCAGCATCATAACTAACGAGGCTTCACTTGCCCCCTGGACAAAGGCTGTAGTGGGGTCCCAAAATTTTCTGCAGTGCTTTTTCCCCTTTCTGGCTGCTTGCAATCAACAGAAGCAGCCGGCAGCCACATATGTGCAAGAGAAGTTGTTTCTGTATGACTCATCTTTCCACCTTGGTTAACTAAAGAATGTGCACTTCCTGTACTAATATGCTGGCACTTTGGTGGCCATCTTGGAAACCCTGCCACCATATTTCTAAAGGCAAATTCAAACACTTCTCTTACACTGAGCCCTGTTTTTTTTGTTTTGTTTTTCCGGGGGCAGGGGGTACGATGACGACAAAGAGGCCAGACAGGAATCACATGGAATCTAGAAGCCATCAGGCCCCCCTGAAGCAATTTCACTACTTGTAGATTCACATGACCCCCTAGAGGTATGGGCCCAGTCTCAGTTGAGACCTCTGAGACCCCTGTAGTTACACAACTGCTTTTATATGACATCATATTGAAAGTGAAGACAGCAATGAAAAAATAATGAAATAGATTTTATGACTAACATCAAATGTGTGGGTGTATAACAGAAACGTCTTTATTTCCTTTTACAGCAGAACACTATATTTTCCTTGTTTTACATTCTTTGCAGTCCTCTGTGTTTGCTTTTCTAATTCTTGCAGGAATAGTTCAACGTTCTGAGATTGATAAATTGAGTGCAATTAATTTAGGTAATAATAAGAGCAAGAGGACAACCTGAACAGATGGAAACTACAACTAGAAAACATGATAGCCTTTTCTCTTCTTTAATTCCTCTCTTGTTCCCCATATATTTCAGAGACTGTATAACAGTGATCCCCCACTATTGAATTACAAAACACTCATTTGTTAAAATGCCAAATCCAATTAAATCTGAGGGTATAGCGTTTTCTCAAGATGGTTACTGAGGAACAGAGTTGACATATAGACAATATATTTTATACCATGAATACACACACGGGATGGAAAAAATATCACTTTCTCTTACCACTCAGCGAAACAATACTAGTCCATTTAAAGTTAAAGGGGCAGTTAGTGTTAAACATGTTTCTGCAAATCTTGGGCCAGATTATGACTGGATCGCTATTTAGCACTTTCACTAGAGTGCTAATTACGCTAGAAGCAAACTTTTGTCAATGGAACAAAAAAGTGGGAAAAAAACACCTAAGACCCGTGTGCAAACCTAACATGAAAATATTAAAATTTCACATTCCAATGTTCTTTACAAAGAAAAATATGTTTTATTTATATATAAATACACATTTCTGCATATATTGGATGGTATTTTGGTAACATATATATTTATACATATATATATATATATATATATATATATACACACATGATTATATATAGGTATAGAGACATAGATATAAATACATATAATACATATGTATACGTTTATAGACATACATATATATACTATATATATATATAGTATATATATATATATATATATATATATATATATATATATATATATATATATATATATATTATACCATAAAAAGGAAGGGCTAATGCAGATTTTTAACAAAAGCCAAAGTGTGACACAGGCTGCAGTAAAAACATATACTGTACTTTATTTACAGCTTTATAAACTTAGACAGAGGAAACACATGTCAAAACAAAGAAATATCTAAACAGACGTCTGTTAAATTATTTAACACTATATAATAAACTTTAACTTCAAAAAAGGCACGTCTAAAAGCGAAAGGGGACAAGCTTGAAAAATATACAAAAAACACACTATGCAAATAGCAAAGGATGTTATAAACTGGAGTACATAAGTGCCTAGGCACACTCCTTGTATTGTCCTAAAAATAGACAGCTAAGTGTAATGAAAGTTAGTCGGTGTGGGGAGCACTTAGTGCAACTGCACGCTCCAATCCAGCATGGAAAGAATAATCAAACAGTTCCTGTTTTTCCCAGATAAAGCTAAGATTTGTTTTTTTATCACTTATACTGTGTCTTTGTTATTGCAAGTGTAATCCTCTGCTGCAGTGATTTTACCTTCTCCTGCCTCTGTTCTTGAGTATTGAAACAACTCACTTGATGCACAGACACCGCACGGAGGGCTTGGTTCACCTTTACCAAACAGCTCACAGATGAGTAACGATTACAGGGTTGATGATATGTTTCACCCTTCCCCTTTGTGGGCCGTCTTAGGGGCTTCGTCAGATAACAACCTGATTCCATTCCTTGGCGTTTATAGCCTGATTGCAACTTGTTAGGAAGGTATAGTTAACACTTCACATTCTCTGCTGTGTTACATGGCACATAGTGAGAAGAAACCTGTTACCTTTTTATTCGTACCTCAGTGTATACTTCAACCTGACAATACAACTGTTTATAAACATATAACATGATTGTTAGGATATTTGACAATTTTCATACATAAAACAAAATAGCAACATTGTAACATATTGTTGCATATTTTCACCTGAGTCTATGTATCGCTACATCTTTGCCAATGGAAGGAAAAAAATAATTATATATATATATATATATATATATATATATATTTGTTAAAATTCTTGACTAAGTGTATTGCATACAGTCTAAACTCTTCTTTTTAGGAGATTATTGAGTTCTTATTACAAAAAACTTGCAAATTCTAGCTTCTCATTTAAACCATTTGGTGAAAGTGTGTTTAAGTAAAATGATTGGGGGAATGGGACAAGAAGGGGTTAAATAGCACTCATTCCATTGTATTTTGTGAGAATTGTTGAAACAAAATTCAACTATTATTGGTAAAGATAGATTAATTAAAATTTAATATTTTATTAAACCACTATTAAAATGTGACTATTATTACCGCTGGGAAAATCCCATAGACCTATTGATAATCACACACACAGAGATATATTACCATCTGCAATATACCGAGACAGGGAACATAGTTCCAGCCACCCCCCTGTATTCCTGGCCAGTAAAACAACGATCATGTATACATAATAACATTGCAATTCACGCTTGTGGGGTAATCCCCATTGGCCAAATCGGGACCAATCATGTGACTAGGTGTCAGTGTTGACTCCGGCTACACGGGGTTGTTTTTGATTCGCCAATTGATGGGCGTGCACGCAATGAGTAACAGGATTGGCTGTGACAGTAACACATAGGGTATTTAAGGAATCGTCAGTGTAACACTCGTCTTGTCAATTGGTGATACACATTGAGAAACGCGTTTGTGTGTGGTGTATGCTAGTATGAATGTGTACTTGTTTTTAAACTTTTTATATTGATTTATCCACCTTAGGAGGTAATTTTCTGCAAGAGATTATAACGTAGCAAACTAGCCATCTCTGTCACCTGAAGCCAGGGTATCCTGTTACTGGCCAGGAATACAGGGGGGTGGCTGGAACTATGTTCCCTGTCTCGGTATATTGCAGATGGTAATATATCTCTGTGTGTGTGATTATCAATAGGTCCATGGGATTTTCCCAGCGGTAATAATAGTCACATTTTAATAGTGGTTTAATAAAATATTAAATTTTAATTAATCTATCTTTACCAATAATAGTTGAATTTTGTTTCAACAATTCTCACAAAATACAATGGAATGAGTGCTAATTAACCCCTTCTTGTCCCATTCCCCCAATCCTTTTACTTTGATACTTGTTAATAAGGGTCAGCACCAGGGACTATTATATCCCTTTTTCCTATGTAGTAACTTCACTGTGCCAATCTTTCTTGTTTTGTCAATATATGCTCTTTGGTGGGCAAACCACCTTTCTTTACAATTGTGCACGTGATTAAGGTACTTTTAAACCACTATTTACTCAAATGGCGGCCTTTGATTTAGGAGCAGAAATGCTCCAATGGTCAGAAGACATTAAAAAACTAACAGTTGACTTACAAAGCAAAAACACTTTAGAAAATACACAATTAGGGGAATGGTTGGTATCTCTTAAAAATTTGAAACGTATTAGAAAACGTCAAATCAAAAGACAATGGAACATAGGTATGTTCAATTTCTATAATGATAATCAGATAATACCTAGAGGCCTTAGGCTCAAGTTGTTTCCTTCTTTCCAAGACCTGAAACCAACATTAAAATCTAAATGGGAGGAAGCGTTATCTGAATGCTCCCTCAAACTCATAGGCTATTTAATAGAACACGAAATGGATAAGCTTAATGAGTTAAATGAAGAAATAACAAAAATTGGTAATGAATTGAAACAATATGAGTCAAAGGAGGATTTTCAAAAATCCTATACAAAAACTAAGGAAGAAGTAGAGAGATTTGCGAAATACATAGCAAATAAAAAAGAGAAGAAAATAGAACGAGATTTAACTGACTATGCGAATAAATCTGTATATTCATGGAATACCAATAAAGCTAATATAGATTCAGATTTTTCTGATAAAGACTGTGAAACAACAGATGGTGATAATTCTGAGGATGAACTTAGACCCAAATCGATTCTACGTAGGAGAATTACCCCACACAGCAGTAATGGGAATATCCCTTTAGGCGTAGAACCCGAAGGGGTAAAGGCAGACAAACCCAGAACAAGAAAGCAAGTCAAATTCAGTCAGAAATCATTCCCCAAAAAGAAACAAGCCAACAAGAACTAAACATTATTAATCTATCTGACAAAATTTTAACTGATACACAGATTTCAGTTTTGAAGAAAGGCCTGTCATTTGTTCCAACAGCTACACTTGACAAGTTTGAAACCATTAAAGATGTACACCTTTTCACACGTAAAATACTACTGAGAAAATATTTTTCCACAAACACAGAAATAGAGGAATTGGATACAAATGATGCTAAGGCAATAAAAAATCTAATTTCCCTTTTGGAAGAATCTGATAATAACCCAAATGAGATTATATATGATGACACCAAATGGCGAAGCATATTAAAAACGAAATCACAGTTCATACCTCCACAAAGCACTTCATACAACACCTTGACATTTTTAGACTTGGTGTGTAAAGACATACTGGCAATCTCCCCCGAATCTGATGGTAGACTAGAAAATATGTCTGAGGAAGAAAAACTAGCACTCATATTAATGAATAAATGGACGGATGTCCAAATTAAACAGAGTGATAAGGGGGGAAACATTGTTGTGTGGCCCACTGAAATGTATTTGAATGAGGTGAAAAAACAACTGAGTAACAAAAGGAATTATAAAAATCTCTTTGGGAATCCAACTGAGGATTTTCTCAAACAGTATAGAAAGTTGATCAACTCAGCAGCAGCTGAGGGCACCATTGATAAAAAAGAACTACAATACCTAGAAGTAAAACATCCAATAACAGCCACTTTATATCTATTACCTAAAATCCACAAAAACCAACAATGTCCACCAGGGAGACCAATTGTCTCTGGCATTGGTTCTCTGACTGAAAAGGCCAGCAGATATGTGGACGCAAGATTAAGATATATAGTGGATTCATTGCCCTCCCATACAAAAGACACAATGCACATACTAAATAAAATCAGTACATTAGCTGTAACACCAGAATCTATCCTAGTGACTTGTGACGTGGAGTCACTGTATACTAGTATAAGAAAGAATTGGGGGTGTGCAGCAGTTTCCCACTTTTTGACAAAAAACAAAAATCTTACTAACGAGACCAAACAATTTATTGTAGATTTGTTGGAATTCGTTTTAGAACATAATTATTTTGTTTTCGATGGGAAGTTCTATTTGCAAGTATGTGGAACAGCGATGGGGACGTCGTGCGCCCCCACATATGCTAATATATACCTGGGCTGGTGGGAGGAAACTGTGGTATTCCATAACAATCTTTCACAGTTTACCAAACATATCACCCACTGGTCCAGGTATATAGATGATATCTTCTTTGTATGGGAAGGGTCTATAGAATTGCTGGATGAATTCATTTCAACTCTTAACAATAACCCTTTTGGACTTTTCTTGACTATGACACATGATGACTATAAGGTAGAATTCCTTGATCTAACTATTAAAAAAGTAAATAATTGTTTAGAGACTGAAACTTTCAGAAAGCCAACAGCGACAAACAATATTTTAAATGCAAATAGTTTCCACCACCCCAACACAATAAGGAGTTTACCTATTGGGGAATATTTACGAATTCGCAGAAATAGTTCATCAACAGAATCGTTCCAAAAAGCAGCAAATGAACTAAGAGAAAGGTTACTATTAAGAGGATATTCTAGGAAATCTCTAAAAAGAGCTTACCATAGAGCCCTATATAGAGACAGACAGGAACTTCTAAGTCCCAAAAAAATAGAGGAAAATCTTAATCCTTTGAGATTTATCTCTACATATTGTAGTCAAAGCCAACAAGTGTCCAACATACTGTCAAAACACTGGCATATTCTGCAATCAGACGAACAATTAAATTCCATTATTCCAAAAACACCTCTGCTCACCTACAGAAGAGCTAGCAATCTAAATGATAAATTGACAATTAGCCATTTTGATAGAAATGCCAAAAAAGCCCCTCTATATAAGGGATCATTAGCATGTGGGAATTGCAAGATCTGTACACACATGGTAAAAAAGAAAACAGTAGTGGATAGGTTTAATAAAAAATGGACCATCCAAAATCACATTTCATGTAAAACCCAAAATGTAATTTACTGCCTATCATGCAGCTGCAATTTTTTATACGTAGGCATGACCACAAGACAAATGGGCATAAGAATGACGGAACATCTCAGTAACATTAGGAACGCAGAAAAAGATACTGAAAAAGGCAAACAAATTACAAGTGTTGCTAGGCATTTCTTAAATCATCATAATGGCAAAACTAGCACATTTAGATGCTGGGGACTGGAAGCGATACGTCCAGGTATCAGAGGGGGTGATATGGAAAAAATCTTATTAAAGAAAGAAGCAAAATGGATATTTAATTTAAATACTGTAATGCCATACGGTATGAATGAGAACAATAATTTTTGGGCATTCCTGTAATTTATGTTGCAATTCTTTTACCAATTTTTCAACTTCGCAATTAATATTCCATGGATACATCTTATAATGGTTAAATTTACCTCTTTCATAAACGTGCACCCAGAAATTTATCTAATTTATCCATAATATACCTATTTAACTATTGATGTTTAATATACATCCAATGCTCTAATACTTTTATTTTGTAGCAAAATATTGGATGTGTTGTTATCAATAAGCCACTTATGGGTAATGGGGGATTTGCTTGTGATGGGCATTTATCTCCAATAGATATGGAATATGTTTTATGTAATTCGGCGGTGGCGCATGCGCGAAGTGTTAGAAGGGACTGCACTATAGCAAATAAATGTGCGGTCTACTATACTCCCTTGGCAAACAATCAGCCGAATAATAAATGTGGTTATATCTGGGTGCATGTAGAATGAGGCATTAGGTGTCTGAGCGACACGGTCACTGACAGATAAAAGCACCTATGTTGAAACAACGATCATGTATACATAATAACATTGCAATTCACGCTTGTGGGGTAATCCCCATTGGCCAAATCGGGACCAATCATGTGACTAGGTGTCAGTGTTGACTCCGGCTACACGGGGTTGTTTTTGATTCGCCAATTGATGGGCGTGCACGCAATGAGTAACAGGATTGGCTGTGACAGTAACACATAGGGTATTTAAGGAATCGTCAGTGTAACACTCGTCTTGTCAATTGGTGATACACATTGAGAAAGGCCGCTACTCGGCCGAAACGCGTTTGTGTGTGGTGTATGCTAGTATGAATGTGTACTTGTTTTTAAACTTTTTATATTGATTTATCCACCTTAGGAGGTAATTTTCTGCAAGAGATTATAACGTAGCAAACTAGCCATCTCTGTCACCTGAAGCCAGGGTATCCTGTTACTGGCCAGGAATACAGGGGGGTGGCTGGAACTATGTTCCCTGTCTCGGTATATTGCAGATGGTAATATATCTCTGTGTGTGTGATTATCAATAGGTCTATGGGATTTTCCCAGCGGTAATAATAGTCACATTTTAATAGTGGTTTAATAAAATATTAAATTTTAATTAATCTATCTTTACCAATAATAGTTGAATTTTGTTTCAACAATTCTCACAAAATACAATGGAATGAGTGCTAATTAACCCCTTCTTGTCCCATTCCCCCATTCCTTTTACTTTGATACTTGTTAATAAGGGTCAGCACCAGGGACTGTTATATCCCTTTTTCCTATGTAGTAACTTCACTGTGCCAATCTTTCTTGTTTTGTCGAAAGTGTGTTTAATACATACATCCATTTGGACTCTTTCTGAAGCAAAATTTTGTCAATTTTACCTCCTCTCCTTTTGGGTTTAACCTGTTCAATGCCAATCACTATCAAATTATCTGAACTAGATTCATGTTTTTCTGCGAAATGTCTCCATATGGGACTGTCCACATTCACATGTTTGATGTCATACCTGTCAGGGTGCCAGGAATCAGACTGAGATGAGAAGTGCAAAAATAATCACATCTTTATTCATAGCAAAAAATAATAAAAAGTTCACAAGTCAAATAACAAGCCAGGAGTCAAAACCAGAGCTGGTAGTCAGACAAGCCGAGTCAGGAACCAAAGTGAATAGTCAGACGAGCCGGAATCAGGAACAAGGAAAACAGCAGAGTCAGGAACAAGCCAGGGATCAGGAACCAGGGAGGACGTCAGGCAGCCAGGTAATACACAGGAACTCTCACAAAAAGGTCTGAGACAACGCAAAGGCAAAGCATACTGAACAGAAGCCCTTTAAATAATAAGTGATGACATCACAATTCTGAGACTGCATCCTGTCTCACATGGATGATGCACACCAGTCTGGCCATAAAAGGAAGTGTAGGAAATGAGCAGCATCCCCCACAATGCACCATAGTCAGGAAGAGAGGTGAGTAAAATGGCTGCCAGCAGCACATGGCAAACAACAGGGAAAAAACCCTGACAGTACCCTCCCCTCAACGACCCTCCCCCGCGGGAGGACAAAAGGCTTATTGGGGAAACAGGCATAGAAGGCACGGAGGAGGGCGGGAGCATGAACATCAGAGGAGGGAACCCAAGAACTCTCCTCCGGACCGTAGCCCCTCCAGTGAACCAAATACTGTACACGGCCCCTGGCCATACGAGAGTCAATAATGCTGCTAACCTCATACTCCTCATGGTTGTCAACAAAGATAGGACGGGGATGAGGCAACACAGTGGTAAACCGATTACAAACCAATGGTTTCAAGAGGGAGACATGAAAAACATTGGAGATGTGCATAGCAGGAGGAAGGTCAAAAGCGTAGGCCACAGGATTAACCCGTCGGAGTATTAAAAAAGGACCAACATAACAGGGAGCCAATTTATTGGAAGGCACACGAAGGTTCAAGTTGCGGGAGGACAGTCAAACTCTCTCAGCAACCTGGTAGGAAGGTGTGGGCAGACGCCTATGATCAGCCTGGAACTTTTGGCGCTGCATAGAACGATGAAGGCAATCCTGAATCTGCACACATGTGGAACGGAGTTGCCGGAGATGCTTCTCCAAAGCCGGAATACCCTAAGACATGAATGAATTGGGCAACAAGGATGGTTGAAACCCATAATTCGACATGAAGGGGATAACTTGGAGGAAGCATTAATAGCACTTTTACGAGCAAACTCTGCCCAAGGTAACAGTTCAGACCAATTATTGTGGTGATCTGAGACATAGCAATGGAGGAACTGTTCCAGAGCTTGATTAGACCATTCCACAGCCCCATTGGATTGAGGGTGATATGCCGAGGAGAAGGAAAGCTGGATCCCCATTTGAGCACAAAAGTAACGCCAAAATCTGGAGACAAACTGGCTACCCCGGTCCGACACTATCTCCTTGGGTAACCTATGTAAACGGAAGACCTCCCGGGCAAAAATCGAAGCAAGCTCCTGAGTGGTAGGCAGCTTCATCAAGGGAATGCAATGTGACATTTTAGAAAAACGGTCAACCACCATAAGGATAACAGTATTGCCATTGGAAACAGGGAGCTTGACAATGAAGTCCATGGAAGGATGTGTCCAAGGACGCTCACCATTAGCAATAGGTTGAAGAAGACCCACAGGAAGACGTCGAGGAGTCTTATTCTGTGCACAAACTCAGCAGGAGGCAACATACGCAGCAATATCAGAACGAAGACCTGGCCACCAGAATTGTCGAGTGACAGACCAAATCATTTGGTTCTTGTCTGGGTGACCTGCGGCTTTAGGATAGTGATAAGTGTGCAAAAGTTTAGTTTGAAGATTCTCATGAACAAAACAATTACCACTAGGTTTCTCAGGAGGTGCATTGGTTTGTGCAACCAGGATCTCCTCCCCCAAGGGAGAAGTCAAATTAGTACGTATGGTAGCCAAAATATGGTCAGGTGGTATAACAGAAGTAGGTACAGACTCCTCCTTGGACAGAGGCGAAAATTGTTGAGAGAGGGCATTAGCCCTAACATTCTTACTACCAGGCAGGTAGGAGACCACATAATTAAACCGAGACAAAAATAGCGCCCATCGGGTCTGTCTGGGCCACAAACGTTTTGCTTCAGATAGATAAGTTAAATTCTTGTGGTCAGTAAGAATGAGCACTGGCACGCTAGTACCCTCGAGAAGATGCCTCCATTCCTTAAGTGCCAAAATTATGGCCAGTAATTCCCTGTCGCCAATTTCATAAATGCATTCCGCTGGAGACAATATCTTAGAAAAGAAACCACACGGATGCAAGGAACTGTCAGGCGTAGGACGTTGAGACAAGAGGGCACCTATTCCAGTCTCAGACGCATCGACCTCAAGAACGAAAGGCAGGACAGGGTTCGGATGAGCCAGGACTGGAGCGGCAGCAAAGGCAGTCTTAAGACTATCAAAGGCCTTAATGGCAGTAGGTGACCAATGGAGTGGATCATTCTCTTTACGGGTCATGTCTGTGATAGGTTTGACCAAGGAAGAAAAGTTTTTAATAAACTTTCTATAGTAATTGGCGAACCCCAAAAAACGTTGAATAGACTGAAGACCAACTGGGCGAGGCCACTGCAGAACTGCAGATAACTTGTCAGGATCCATGGAGAACCCTGCAACGGAGATAACATAACCTAGGAAGGTTACTTGAGTCTGATGGAACTCACATTTCTCGAGTTTACAAAACAGGCCGTTCTCACGTAGTTTCTGAAGAACCTGTGAAACATCAGAACGATGAGCCTCAAGTGTGGGTGAGTGTATGAGGATGTCGTCTAAGTACACCACAACACACTGTTGCAACATATCTCGTAGGACATCATTAATAAATTCCTGAAAAACAGCAGGAGCATTACATAGGCCAAAGGGCATTACAAGATACTCATAATGCCCGCTCCTGGTGTTAAATGCTTTTTTCCATTCATGACCCTCCTTAATCCTAACGAGATTGTTTGCTCCTCTCAAATCAAGTTTAGGAAAGACCGCAGCTCCCTTGAGGCGGTCAAAGAGTTCTATAATGAGCTAAATAGGTTAAGCATTCTTAATGGTAAGACGATTAAGACCCCTATAATTGATACATGGTCTTAACTCGCCACCCTTTCTATTCACAAAGAAGAAGACAGCCCCTGCAGGAGAGCAGGATTTGTGGATGATTCCCCACGACAGAGCATCGACAACATACTCCTCCATAGCACAATTCTCTGCAACAGACATAGGGTACACCCGGCCCCGAGGAGGAATGGCTCCGGGTTGCAGGTCTATGGCACAATTGTAAGACCGGTGAGGAAGCAACGTACCGGCACGCACCTTGTCAAACATGTCTAGGAACTCTCAGTACTCCTCTGGCAATTGAAATACCGAAGAAGTGCACAAGACTTTAACTGGTTTCCGAAGACAAGTGGAAATACATTGCGGGGACCACAACAAAATTTCGGACCTGCGCCAGTCGAGACTGGGATTGTGCTTTTGGAGCCAGGGATAACCCAGAACAACCAGAAAATGCGGAGAGTTTATCACCTGGAACTGGAGGGTTTCAAAATGGAGAGCCCCAATAGCCATGGACAACGGAGCAGTTTCGTGAGTAATGAGTGCGGGCTGAAGGGGCCTGCCATCAATGGCCTCAATAGCAAGCGGAACGGACCGAGGCAAGACAGGAATGGAGTGCTTTGATACAAAAGCACTGTCAATTAAATAGCCCACAGCACCAGAGTCAACAAGAGCCTGAGTGACTATGGAAGAGTCCACCCAGGAAAGGACAACCGTGACAAAAGGTTTCTCCGTAAGCGGTTCCGGGGACGAGGATAAACCACCCAAGGTCTGCCCCCGACAGGACCTTAGGTATGAGCGTTTTCCGGCCGTGTAGGACAAGACTTCAAAAGGTGACCCTGTAACCCACAATAGAGGCAGAGCGCCTCCCTCCTCCTAAAGGCCCTCTCTGCCGCAGAGAGACGCGTGAATCCCAACTGCATTGGCTCAGCAGTACCTGGTGACTCGGGACCAGGAGGCATGGGAAGAGAGGGAGGCATGGGTGGGAATGAATACGTAGGAGACAGTGGAAGAGGAGGCTTCCGCAAGTGCTCCTTGAAAGAGGGCCTTTCTCTGAGTCTGATGTCAATTAGGATCAAAAAAGACACCAATGCCTCGAGATCCTCTGGTAAATCTCTGGCAGCAACTTCGTCTTTAATAGCATCAGGGAACCCATGAAAGAAGGCAGCAACAGGGGCTTCATTGTTCCAACCTACCTCTGCAGCAATTGAACAGAACTCAATAGCATACTGAGCATTAGATCTTGTAACTTGCTGAATGGACATGAGTCGTTTAGCAGCAGAGAAGGAGCAAGCCTGAACATCAAATACCCTTCGAAAGGAGGCCACAAATTCAGGGTAATTTGAAATCACAGGTTAATTAGTCTCCCACAAGGGATTAGCCCAGGCAAGAGCTGTGTCAGAGAGTAGCGAGATGAGAAATCCCACCTTAGCTCTGTCAGAGGGAAACGCCTGAGGTAACATCTCAAAGTAAATGCCCACCTGGTTCAAAAACCCACTGCAATGAATAGGATCGCCTCCATATCACTGAGGTAGAGGTGCAGAACCGGACATGCTCCTGGTTGGCATAGGTGCATCAGTGGAAACAGGAGCAGCCATAACTTGCGGGACACTTTGGTCCAAATGTGCAGTGCGAGTCAGCAGGGTTTGCAGGGCTAGTGCAAATTGATCCAAGCGGTGATCCTGTTCATCCATCCTGGAAATGATGGCAGGTAAAGGTGGATTATTAGCACCATCAGGATTCATGTCCTTTGTGTAATGTAAGGGTGCCAGGAATCAGACTGAGACGAGAAGTGCAAACATAATCACACCTTTATTCATAGCAAAAAATAATAAAAAGTCCACAAGTCAAATAACAAGCCAGGAGTCAAAACCAGAGCTGGTAGTCAGACGAGCCGAGTCAGAAACCAAAGCGAATAGTCAGACGAGCCGGAATCAGGAACAAGGAAAACAGCAGAGTCAGGAACAAGCCAGGGATCAGGAACCAGGAAGGATGTCAGGCAGCCAGGTAATACACAGGAACTCTCACAAACAGGTCTGAGACAACGCAAAGGCAAAGCATACTGAACAGAAACCCTTTAAATAATAAGTGATGACATCACAATTCTGAGACTGCATCCTGTCTCACATGGATGATGCACACCAGTCTGGCCATAAAAGGAAGTGTAGGAAATGAGCAGCATCCCCAGTGAATTCAAAAACAAAGAAATCTGCCATCAAAGACAAACATATGGTTCGTCAAAATAAACTCAAGTAGTTTCACTATATAGTCTGTGTGATGCTTAAAGTCTGTACCTTTTGTATCAAGATAATATCTTGCAGCATTGATACCTGCTTGATGAGGTATAGAAGAGTAAAGGGACTCTACATCCAGGGTTACCATTAGAATGTTATCACCTACATTCACATTGTATAATCTTTGTAATACCTCATTTGTATCTCTGACATAGGAGGCCATGGATGTCAAAAATGGCCCAAGAAAAAAATGTACTGACATTTTCCATTGGTCCTACCATGCCGGAGATTATGGGCCTTCCTGGTGGTTTTTCCAGATTTTTGTGCAGCTTTGGAATACAATAGAATGTAGGGAGGACAGGATGTTTTTGGTACTTAAACTGATGTTCGCTACGGGTAATGAGACCCTCTCTTAGGCCCACATTTAATAAAAACAGTGGTTCATTACAGGATTTCTCACAATCGAGTCTGCTTACTCCACTATATTGTTGGGGATCAAGTAACTGCCTCATTGCCTTTTTTGCATAATCTGTTTTGTCCATCAAAACGACGTTGCTACCCTTGTCAGACAATTTTATGACAATGTCATCTCTGTTTTTTAACTCATTAAATGCTGTTCGTTCTTTTTTAGTCATATTGTCCGCTACTATCTTTGTTTTGACATGTGTTTCCTCTGTCTTTGTATTAGCTTCACAGCCACACTCTGTATTAGAAGAGATTCCCCTGAGTTTATAAAGCTGTAAATAAAGTATATGTTTTTGGTGCAGCCTGTGTCACATTATGGCTTTTGTTATAAATCTGTATTAGCCCTTCCTTTTTATGGTATATTATAATATTTTGTGACTGCTTGCACAATCACTTTCGTTGACTTACACCAAATAGCCCACACAATGAGTGCCACCAACCCCATTATTACACCAAATAGCCCACACAATGAGTGCCACCAACCCCATTAATATATATATATATATATATATATATATACAAACACACATACATATATATCTTTAGAGATGTATACGTATGTAATTTTATGTTAAAGCCCTATGCAGCTTTTTTTTTATCTAACACCTGAGACCTCATATCTTTGAGCCCTTATAACTTAATATATTTTAATATTTTTATTAGTTAGTGTTATTATGAATGTAACTGTATTGTGTAATATATTTTGAAGTGTTTTGTGACACTTTTTTGTTTTTGCGAAACAGTTAAACAAAGCTCTGAGAACTCGCTAACCCCAATGAGCATTAACTTTAATTGCAAGCGATCACATTTACTCACAACTTGTACTATGAGCGCAATTTAACTTGAGCGCAAAAGAATGTGGAAACCAGATATAATATGTAAAGCCTCTTTTAGTTATATTCAGAATCACTTGGTTATAATTTACATTAAAGGGTCCTTCAGCCACCCCCATGCTCACAGACTTCTTTCTTCTAATTTGCTGCAGGGATGCAGCCAACCGAGAGGAGGTATTTTCCTTCAAGCTTTCAATTTACATTGCTCTGTGAGCTTGCAGGATGTTACAGCGCATGCGCGGCTCCCCCACAAGAGAGCACTATAGCAAGTGAGTGTAGCTACAGTTCGGTCTTCTGATTGGTTGTGCCCGTGCAGCAGATAAAAAGAAGAAACGTCTTTAGGGATGGGGGAGGCCAGAGGACTAGTGGGGTGATACAGACACTTCTTTTTCTTTTAAAAAACGCTCAGTGTTAAGTGTTTAATATTATTTTGTATTATTTTAGGAATACCCTATATGTCTAGACTTTCAAGAAATTTAAAGGGACACTGTACCCAAAAATGTTCTTTTGTAATTTAGAAAGAGCATGCAATTTTAAGCAACTTTCTAATTTACTCCTATAATCAATTTATCTTCGTTCTCTTGCTATCATTATTTGAAAAAGAAGGCATCTAAGCTTTTTTTTGGTTTCAGTACTCTGGACAGCACTTTTTTATTGGTGGATGAATTTATCCACCAATCAGCAAGGACAACCCAGGTTGTTCACCAAAAATGGGCCGGCATCTAAACTTACATTCTTGCATTTCAAATAAAGATACCAAGAGAAAGAAGAAAATTTGATAATAGGAGTAAATTAGAAAGTTGCTTAAAATGTCATTAGCAATCTGAATCACGAAAGAAAATTTTTGGGTACAGTGTCCCTTTAAAGCAAATATAGGCCAAATACTACAAGGATGGAATTATTGGTTTAATGCTAAAATTTGCTTAAAATTTATGCTTAAATTGTTAGCCTAACAGAGGTCACCCAATCCAAAACCACTACAAAAAAAGAAAATATTTGTAGAGTTTAGACACCCAGGGTATTTAACTATTGGTATATAGACACTTTACCATTTTATCACCAACGACAGAAGATACAATTTAGGGATAATAAACAAATCAAAAATACTTTATTAAAATAATATTAGTATAAAAAAACAAAAATGTTATTAAAATAAAATGTGTTTAAAAAATATAAATAAATACAATTCATTAAAATAAATTGACACTTTAATTCATATATGTGCTTTCAGAGAGAGAGAGGGGGAAGAGTCAAGACGTGATCACTGTGAACTG
Organism: Bombina bombina; assembly: GCF_027579735.1. Taxonomy (NCBI): domain Eukaryota; kingdom Metazoa; phylum Chordata; class Amphibia; order Anura; family Bombinatoridae; genus Bombina; species Bombina bombina. Next base: position 99,917,988 of record NC_069507.1, read on the forward strand.
CAGATCACATGACCATGAGGCGCTTTATTGGACATCACTGGACTGCCTTTTTCCTGAGGCATCCAGTAATTTCCCAATAAGTTTGATACCAGCACGGATTGCATTTATGATTTAGATATATCAAAGAAACAAGGGGCATCTCATAGTGAAATCCGTAAGTTATTAAAAGAACGAATGATAGAATATAACTCACAATTTGAGATGGCACTTGTCGGAACAAAGTGCAAACTGGCAGGCTGACGCTCACAGTAGTCAGCTAACTGGATACTTTCCCAGTATCAAGGCGTGACATGAGCGCCTGCTTCCAGGCAGTCTTGGTGTTGGTGTTCAGTTGTATCAAAACACTGAATCACCAAATCATAATCCAGGTATAAAGTACAGGCAATACAGACACCTCCGTGGAAGTGTATACAGGCTTTTAATTATTTGCAACGTGTTTCTCGACCTAAAACAGTGGTCGTTTCATCAGGCAAAAAACAACAATGTATTCACATAGTAGAACACAGCTTTTTAAGCTGCCACATTGTATTTCATTGGTTGTCCAGAACTTTCAAATTATCCGATGATATCAATGGGAGTAACTGTATTGTAAAAATATCTAAAAACAATGTAAAGGTTGCAATATCAAACAGCTAAATAAATAAACAGTGGAAATAAAATATCACACTGTAACCAAAGAAATTTATACGGCAAACAGTGTGTATGTCGATACGTGACATAGAATGTTATCAATGTTGAAACAGACATTTAAAATCTCTGGACAAATAAGATTCAATGTGTTACAACTTGAATTGTTTAATTTGCCAACGCAAAAAAACTTTATGTAAACACATATGAGAGCATTTAGTTAAGAAATGGTTGATTAAATGTATGCATAAAAACCGTAAAATTTGCATATATTCTAAAAAAACTTTTCAACCAAGCCCCTAATGCACATATATTAAAAATCACAATAGTGATAAAAAGTAAAACTATATAATAGATTTAGTAACGGCCTATGATAAACATATTTGGTTATAAACTATGTCAAAGCTGATGGTAAACCTAATTGTTTAAAAAATACATCAGATCATGTATTAAAAGACTATAAAGGCATCTATGATCTAAAAATCAGAGGTCGGCAAAATATGAAAGATACCATAAACTCTAGTACAATATCAAAAAATAATAGTTTGAAGGATGTTGCAGCCTAGAAAAGACTAATAAAAGCAAAGAGCAAAAACTAAAATCTGTTGGAAATGGCTAGGACAGCATAACAAGGAAACCCTATAAGGAAAGGTTTTGCAGTTTTTTAAGCCTAGGGATAAGCTTAAATTTTGCATATGGTGTGTAAATATGTGATCTTTGAGGTTAGGTACTACCTGAGGGATGACCGAAAAATTTTGGGATCAGTTAAAGGCGGCCAGATCAATGTTGGCATTGAGTTCCTGAGGAAATAAATTTTGAGTTAGTGGATTCAGAAAGTCTCTCTATGGTGAAGTCTGACTAATCTATTATAATCTGTGGATTTGGGAACGTAGTCTATGGGCAAAATTTGTAGATGTTAAAATTACTGGAATGCATAGTATAACAATGACTGAGGATACTGTGTTTGACTTTTCTATCATCACAGTTCTTGTAATTGCAAAAATGTTCATCCCATCTAATTCTGATTTTTCTAGAGGTGCGCCCCACATACTGTTGGCCACATAAACATTCTATAAGGTAAACAACATAGTTAAATTCGCAACTGAAAAATAGGGGATCTCAAATTTTCCCCCTGTAATTGTGGATGTAAACATTTTTCTCCTGCTTTAATGTACTTACAGGCACTACAGCCTCTTTTATTGCATTTGTATATTCCTTTTAAACTGAAAGGATTTTTCTTAAGAACATTTGATGAACCAGAAGATTTGTGAAAATGTATGTGTTTGACCCTCTTACTAAGTGCCAATTTGTTTCTGAGGGTGGGTTCTCTTTTGTAAACTATCTTTGGTTTGTCATCTATAATGTTTTTCAAAATAGGGTCTCTTTTAATGATGTGCCAGTGTTTGTTTATTGTTTGATGCATTTTCTTGTGATTGATATTGTATTGGGTGATAAACATAATTTTGTTTTCTTTATCAGAATTTTTGTTCTTAGCTTTAATGTCCAAAATGGATTCCCTGTTTAGATTCACAGTCTTCTCTAAAACATTGTCTAAAAATTCTCTAGGATATCCCTTATCTATGAACCTCTGGTAAATGACTTCACTTTGTTCTTTAAAGGTGTCAAAATTGAAACATTTTCTTTTGATCCTTCTGAATTGGCCTTAAGGAATGTTGTTAATCCACCCTTTGTGGTGGTTCCTTGTGTACTCCAGATAGCTGTTACTGTCTACGGTTTTAATAAAGGTTTTCAATTTAATATGTTTGAAATCGTCCCAGCTCAATACCAAATCTAAGTATTCAATTGAGTGTGTTTGTATGTTTGCTGTAAATGATAAACCCAAATTATTATTATTAAGGTGTGTTAGAAATCATTAGCTGACTGTAGATCCCCTCGCCAAACAAAAATTAGATTTTCTATATAATGTCCATAGAAAACTAAATTCGCCCCCTGCTTATATATTCTTTTCGAAAAAAGCCCATAAAAAAGTTGGCAAAACTGGGGGCAAACTTGGTTCCCATGGCTGTTCCTTTGATCTGAATGTAAACAACATCCTGAAAAAAATAATTAATTATGCTTTAAAATAAATTAAATACTTTCAAGAATGAAAGATCTTTGTTCAGGCGGCGTATATAAATCTTGTTCTAAATAATAGGAAATGGCCAGTAGTCCCAAATTATGTATAGAGCACTCACATCACAAGAGATCCAAATAAAATTCTCTGTGTTCGCTATCTCTTTAAATTGACACAAAAGATGTGTACTGTCTCTAATGTAAGAGGGCAATGAAATAAACTTTTGCAAAAAATTATTAATGTAGGAAGAAAGATTGTATGTAATAATGGGGCGCCCAGGAGGAGTGTGTACATTTTTATGGATTTTTGGTAAGTAGTAGTAATGTGCAACAGTGGATTCTGAAATTCTAAGAAAACCCTTTTCATCTTTGTCTAAGATACCTAAAAGAGGTCCTTTACCTATTAGTAAATTGTAAGTTTTCATACAAATGGGAGTGGGGTCCCTAGGCAAAGTTTTATAGTTGTCTTGGTCACCCAGGATGCTATGTGCCTCTGTAAGATAATCCTCAATGTTTTGGACAATGATTCCCCCACATTTATCTGCATCATGTATTATGATATGGGGATTTCTTTGGAGATTTTTGAGGGCGTTTTTTTCTCCCCAATACTCATACAGAAACTTTTTTTGCTTTCTGTTTTAGCAATTTTATCTAGATCTTTGATGACCAAATTTTGATTTAATTCAATAAAGTGATTTGAATTGTTGGAGGGGTTAAAGCTAGATTTATTTTTCATTCCTGTGTGTATATAATCACAGTGGAGATGCATTGTGAGTTTATCTATATCTGACATTGAAGTTCCTGAGTTTGTAATCGTAGGATCAATTGAGATGATTTGCGTGTGTTTGGGTTCAATCTTTTTTAGTTTTAAACTCTTTTCTGCAAAATATTTCTGTAGAGCAAGTTTCCTGGTAAATCTATTGATATCAACAAAGATGTTGAACATATTGTGTGAATTTGGAGGACAAAAGGACAGACCCCTTTTTAATACTCTTTTTTTTGTCTATAGACAAAGGATGGGTAGAGAGGTTGAATATACCTTTGTCTAGTCTGGATAGTTTCTCTTCCTTGGAGGCAAGGACTTGGCCTCTTCAGCCTCATTTTCTATGTGATGTGGTCCTTTTCCTGGTCTTGGAAACAACTGAATATCCATGTCAGGGCCTATCCTTAAAAAATACTCTGATATCCTGGTTTTGACAGATTCTGGACCATCTTGTTCTCTAAAGTTGGTATCTAAAGATTGATATCTATTAGTGTGTGCATATGGCTGGTAGAATAAGGAGTCACGGGGAAGGGGGTTGTGGAGTGTTGGACATGCTGTGGTGTGGGTTTTTATTATAGGCTGTGTTGTGATACTGGCATCTGTGGTCTTGATTGAAACGTCTAGGTTGATGTGAAAATCTAACTGATTCTCGTTGAGAGTTAATGTAGTGATGTGTTCTGTGATGCTGATTGTAACTGGGTGTTCTGGGGTGATTGTGATTCGCAGTGTATCTGTTATCGTGACTGTCATGATTGGCATAGATGGATCTGTTGTCATGGTAAGATCTATAGGGAACAGAAGAATTGTGTTCTTTGTGGTGATATCGATTGTAAACTGTCTCCCCATTAGGAGAGCATGTGGGTGGAAAAAAAGCCATCTGAGAGTGGGAGTGAACGTTTTCTTGACGTGGTGTGGAATTAGGAGTGTGTGAAAAATTATTATTTCTAAATCTGTTACTTCTCTTTTTATTATTTTGTACCCTCATCCACCCACCTTCTTGTACAGGGTTTTCTGATTGGTTGTCTACCTCCAGATAGACAGAAACCTGATCTTTTGGATCCTCTTTCTTCCTTAGATTGCATAGTAAAAAGGACAATGAACTGTGTGTAATAATTTAAGAAACGAAATACAATATACAATATGCAATATATGTGAGAAGAAACAAGTGTTCAGATATTTGAAAAAATATATATATATATAAAATAACGTGATAAACTTGAGATTTTAAGTGATAGTGCACACTTGTTACATCAAAAAATAAGTTTGGAACTATAAATCTGAGAAAAAGTCTCAGAAGAAGGCAGCAGTCAGATGTATATACTTTTCACAAGTGTGATTATAAGTGTACAAAAATCTAAATGATATTGGCAATAAAATTAGATTGCAAAAAAAGAAATTGATACAATACATTTTGTAATGTGAACGGTGTCAAACACTCCATACAGTTTGTGTCCGTAATGGATAGGCAAGTGAAGCCAGACTCCAGCCGGAAATCAGGATTCTTAAGGCAGCTCCGCTTCAGGGAACGATGTCGATTCACCTCTGAAATCTAGATCAAAGAAACAGGGGGTGCCTCATAATGAAATCCATGTTATTAAGAGAACGAATGATAAAATATAACTCACAATTTAAGATGGCAATTATTGGAACAAAGTGCAAACAGGCAGGCTGACGCTCACAGTAGTCAGCTAACTGGATACTCTCCTAGTATCAAGACGTGTAACAAAAGGTTGCTTCCAGGCAGTCTTGGTGTTGGTGGTCAGTTGTATGTAAACACTGAATTACCAAATCGTAATCCAGGTATAAAGTGCAGGCAATAGAGACACCTCCATTGAAGTGATATAAAAACAAGCTTTTAATTGTTTGCACTGTGTTTTTCGACCTAAAACAGTTGTAATTTCATCAGGCAAAAAACAACAATGTATTTACCACGTCATGAGAGTGTTCACTCCCAATCTCAGGTGGCTTCTTTTCCACCCCCATGCTCTTCTAAAGGGGAGACAGTTCACAATCGATATCACCACAAAGAAGGCAATTCTTCAGTTCCCTATACACCTTACCATGACAACAGATCCAACTATGACAATCACGAAACAAGATACACTGCAAATCATGATCACCCCAGAACACCTAGCTACACTCAGCATCACAGCTCACATCACTGCATTAACTCTCAACAAGAATCAGTTAGATTTTTACAACAACCTATACATTTCAATCAAGACCACAGATACCAGAATCTCAACACAGCCTAAATTCAAACCCCACACCACAGCATGTCCAACACTCCATGACCCTCTCCCCGTGACTCCTTATTCTACCAGCCATATGCACACACCAATAGATATCAAGCTTTAGATACCAACTTTAGAGAACAAGATGGTCCAGAATCTGTCAAACCCAGTACATCAGAGTCTTTTTTTTTAGGGATAGGCCGCAACACGGATATTCAGTTGTTTCCAAGACCAGGAGAAAAACCACATCACATAGAAAATGAGGCTCAAGTAAGATAAACTATCCAGACTAGACAAAGGTATATTCAACCTCTCTACCCATCCTTTGTCTATAGATGAAAAAAAAGAGTATTAAAAAGGGGTCTGTCCTTTTGTCCTCCAAATCCACACAATATGTTCAACATCTTTGTTGATATCAATAGATTTACCAGGAAACTTGCTTTACAGAAATATTTTGCAGAAAGGAGTTTAAAACTAAAATAGATTGAACCCAAACACACGCAAATCATCTCAATTGATCCTACGATTTCCAACTCAGGAACTACAATGTCAGACATAGATAAACTCACAACACATCTCCACTGTGATTATATACACACAGGGATGAAAAATAAATCTAACTTTAACCCCTCCAAAAATTCAAATCACTTCATTGAATTATATCAAAAAAGGGCAAGATCTCTGCTCTTTCTGACTTGTTTCACAAGAAGATTGCTTATTTTCCAGATAATCAAAATTTTGATAAGGCCTTAGTCATGAGTAAGCCTGTGATTAAACCAATTTATCCTCCATGGAATGTTAATTTGATTTTAAGAGTTTTGCAGGTTCCTCCTCATGATTTAAATACTCAGCCTTTGTCTTTGAAAGTCTAGTTTCTTCTGCTCTTTTTTGTGAACCTCCTTTTCTTGTTTTTCATCAGAATACGGTAGTTTTGATAACTGAATTTGACTTTTTTTCTGATAACATAAATTGGGAAATTATTTTTAATAATTCTTAGGAGAGGCTTCTTAATAATTTGGATGTGGTCAGAGCTTTAAAGTTCTATTTGCAGGCTACATAGGATTTTAGACAATCTTCTAGCTTGCTTGTTAATTTTGAAGCTTTTGATTCATTTAGCTTACTTGGAGCCATGTCAGTCTCCTCCCAAACTGATTACTGCCCATTCTACCAAATCAGTTGCTACTTCATGGGCCTTTTAACAATGGGAACTCTGTTGATCTAATGTGCAAGGCAGTGATTTGGTCTTTCCTACATACTATTTCTAAATACTACCATTTTGATATTTTTGCTTCTTCCGAAGCAGCTTTTGGTAGCAAAGTCCTTCAGGTGACTGTTTGGGGCATGAAATTTTATTTAGACATACATAACAATAGGGAAAAGCACTCTCACCTGCTCTGCAGCTTACCAGGGTAACAGGAGCAAAATCGTTATAAAAAGCCAAAATGTCCGCACTCTCTGGATTTTTATAGTTGTTTATTCAAAAGTGACGTTTCGGGGATAAGCCTCTATAAAAGCCAGACAGTACAGACCTTTTGGCTTTATATATATATATATATTATTTTTTTTTCAAACAAAAAACTAATCATCCAATGTATTTGGATTAGTAAAAGTTTATTTCTGCCCAGATTACTCCACAGCTTAGGTATTATTTCTCAGGAGTAATGGATCATAGACTCTCACCACCTTCATGAAAGAAAATATAATTTATACCTTACCTGATAAATTAATTTCTTCCATGAGTCCATGAGCCCCCAAACTTTTTTTCTATTGTGACTGTTTTTTTCACAATAGTTTTTCCCTGCTTTTTCATTGCTCTTATTTTCTTTTTCTACCTTCTTCTTTTCTGGCTTGGCTATACATCAGACTAGTTTTCAGTAAGATAGGAGAGGTTTTAAGAGCTTTCGAGATTTGGGATCTTTGCCTCCTCCTAGTGGCCTGAAGTATAATTCCTAAGAGTAATGGATCGTGGACTCTCACCACCTATATTAAAGAAATAATAAACCCAGGGCTAACAGAAGATGCAGTGACAGAAGCACCCAAACACAGTACACAGGGCAGAGGGAGGAAGGGAGGGGGTAAAGGATCTATCTGAGCCCCCAGTAACACCTTCATTGCAGACTTCTATAATATCAGTAAGTACTAGGTAACAAAAAGTCTTCTGTATATATCAGCACATATCTCTATTAGGATCTCTTTTTAGCTGAATTGTAATGTTATAGAAGCTATCTAAATGTGTGTGCAGCATATGGGTTCCCCTTCATTCATTTTACTTCCTGTCCCTGCTACATATGTACAGAGATCAGGTTACAATCCTGATAGGAACATAATCTGACATTTACATTATATTGTATTTGTGCTCCCCAAATTAAAAAAAAAAAAAATCCCTGCAGAGTGCCTATTTGTTTTTAATTAAAAAAAATGTATAAGGAATAAGTGCATAATGTTGGATATATATAGTGATTGTATGTGTACATTTATACATAAATTACATAATTTTGTATCTAAATTAGTGCTCATTATGACATTTTTCCAAACGTGGGCAAAAAAAAAAAAAAAAGAAATTTACTGTTATAGCTATTATTGTTATAATAATTTAGATGAACTGTCAAGAATTTGAAGGGATTATGAGAATCTATTTTCGCTATCATTATAGATAAATCATTATCTATAACTGCTTAACTCCAGAGCCTTTTAAGAAGCAGTAATGGTAGGGTATATCATTTCTTTGGGGAGCGGGGGTGGGGGGGGGGTCAAATTGTGTCTTTGCCTGTGTAGCCAAAAATTGTTGCTCCGGCCCTGAGTGCTGTGTAGTAGAGGGTAGAGTAGGTCTGAAGTTAATAAGTACTGACAATCACAAAGAAAGACAAAGGTCCCCATTTAAACAAATTGCAGACAGACAATGTTCCTAGCCACGGAAATTGACCACTTGTATTTGGGGCTTGAATGACCGTATCTTCCACCTGCATTTAATATCTGTTTGTATCACTGTCTGTAACGATCTTTGCGGTGAGGCCTGTGGGAGGTGTGAAAGGAAGGAAGGAGGCAAGTGGGCAGCCCAATGTGGGAGGGAGAGACAAAGAGAGATGGAGGTATGGGTCACCATACTAAGGAAAAATTGCGAATGAAGGGAGGTTGGTATCTTACCACTACATAAAAATGAGATTGCTTAGAGGGGGAAGGTGGGGGAGGGATTCCCTACACTCCAGAAAAAAAATATTTATAGCAAAGAAACAATAAACAAAGATGTAAAAAAATACTGTAATTTGTTACTGCCAATATTTTACTGTGGAAAACAGTGGTGGTGGGTGGGAGGGAACCAGGGAGGTGGGTGGTGGGAGGGTGAGGAAAGATCTCTACACTACAGAAAATAAGAATAAATAAATACATATATATATTAAGCCCTAAACTGCATACTGGGAGATGGTGGTGACCAGTGGGGGGGGGGGGGGAGAGGGGGAGTGAATAGAGCTCAATACCCTCCAATACCCCCCTAATTAACCCCTAGCAAATATCCCACCTTAAAAGAGACATGAAACCCAAAAATTGTTCTTTCATGATTCAGACAGAGAATACAATTTTAAAAAGAAGTTGCCAATTTATTTCCACCCTGTATTATCAAATGTTCTTTGTTCTCATATTATTCTTTGTTGAAGAGATATCTAGAAAAGTAAAATCCACATGTCTGGAGCACTACATGACAGAAAATAGTGCTGGCATCTAGTGTTCTTGCTAATGTATAACATTGTGGCAAAACTGCAGCCATATAGTGCTGCACCCTCTTTAACTTACTTTCCTGTTTTTCAACAAAGGATAACAAGAAAACAAAGGACATTCGATAATAGAAAGACATTGGAAAGTTGTTAAAATAGGTATGTTCTATCTGAATCATGGAAACAATTTTTTGGGTTTTATGTCCATTTCAGATCCAATAACCAACTAAATGATCAATTCTCTGGCTGATAATAATTCCCTCAAGAAGTAATACAAAATAAAACATATTATAATAATTTCTTAAATGCCAGATCATATTCCTGGTCCAGATGAAAAGTTAGGTACATATATGACATGTATTGCCTGTGAGGTTTGAAGCTTTTTACTAAGCTGACTATTAAGACCACTATTAGGCAGCAAACTGCACATAAATGCCCCCCGGAGGAAGAGCCTGGATGGAGGGGTTTGTGACCCCCCCCCCAGCAGACAAATGGAGCAGTCTGGGGGCGGGGAGCTGTGTGGAGCCCGGTATTTAGGGCTGGGAAAGTTAGGGTCTCATCTTGTATCCCTGCAATCGCAAGGCGAAATTCCCTCCCTCCCTGTTTGTCGCAGCTGTAAGCGGGGGTGCTTGTTTCATGGGATGCAAGTTAAGTAAAGTGGTACCTCCCAAATAGAGGCGGGAGAGTTGTGTGGGGGGGGGGGATGTACCTGGCGGTATGCCGGTGGAAGGTACATCTCTGTGGGCAAGAACCTTAGGTTCTTTATACTGGTTTATAAGTTTACGTGTTGTTGAATTCTATTGAATTTTTATGTTATATATTTATTAAATAATTTAATAAATGCGGGCTGCGGCCTTTACACCCACTTCTCTTGTGTGTCGTATTATTTATGAAGCGCTATGTATGCCTTATAAGGGGGTCACATATTTTCACTAAATAGTGATATGACTAAAATACGCAAAAATAGGCTCACTATTGAAATATTCTGTAGATTTATTTTAAAGAAAAAATTACATTTTGTATTTTTTTTATTTTAAACTTAATTGAAGTTCATCCATAGTTTATTTTAAAAAACAAAACTAATTTGTTTGACACACATAAAAGTTATCATATTTGCAAATTATCTTTAGAAATGTACTTCACAAAAAATGACTTCATATTTTCATTAATCTATTTTAGCATCTATCAGTACTTTTATATTTAAACAGCTACTTGTGCATTTTCTGTCAGAAACATTAAGCTATTTCCAAATTTACCATGGTTGCTGGAACATAAAAAAAACTATTACACTTAATTTTGAGATCATATGGGGCTCATACCATTGTCACTGCACTGCCATAAAGATTTTATCTCCTCATGTTCAGTGTCTTCAAATGTCTTATGATATTTTATTATTCTGTTTAATAAATGAGAGCAATTCAACATGATCTAGAACCTGTGTCATTTACTTTAACCTTTATAATATCTATTTAATAAAATACAAAGATTTTAAGGGTCACACAAGTCTGTTTCTATTAAGTATCTAAAACATGGCATTTTAAAATGTATTACATTTTTTTTTTTTTAAACATTTGTTCCAGTACTGAGAAAAAAACTTGTTTTTATTCCCCTTAAGGCACGTTATTGTCCACCAATAAAGTACTATATCTACACATCAGCTAGTAGACAATCAAATGTTTAGGGCTCAGTTGCACTTCCTGTTGGCTTCAAAACATTTTTCAACATGTCAAATAGTGCATGAGAGACATTTTAGTATATTCTCTTTCTTCAAACAGTACTAAAGCTTTTTCCATCCCCATATATTAATGAGGTAAAGATATTACCTATATTGGTCTAAAACTCCATGGGGCCGATTTATCAAGGGCCGATTGGCCCCTGATGCCCCTGTTTCCACGTGAGCCTTCAAGCTTGCCGGAAACAGCAGTTATGAGGAAGCGGTCTTAAAGGAACACTGAACCCAATTTTGTTTCCTGATTCAGATAGAGCATGCAATTTTAAGCAACTTTCTAATTTACTCCTATTAACAATTTTTATTTGTTCTCTTGCTATCTTTATTTGAAAAAGAAGGCATCTAAGCTTTTTTTTTGTTCAGAACTGTGGCAGCACTTTTTTATTGGTGGATGAATTTATCCACCAATCAGCAAGAACAACCCAGGTTGTTCACCAAAAATGGTCTGGCTTCTCAACTTACATTCTTGCATTTCAAATAAAGATACCAAGAGAATGAAGACAATTTGATAATAGGAGTAAATAAGAAAGTTGCTTAAAATTTCATGCTCTATCTGAATCACAAAAGAAAAAATTTGGTTTCAGTGTCCCTTTAAGACCGCTGCTCCTTAACTGGTCTTCTGCCTCTGAGGCTGCCGAAATCAATCCACCCGATCCTATACGATCGAGTTGATTGACATCCCCTGCTAGCAGCTGATTGACCGCAAATCTGCAGGGGGCGGCATTGCACAAGCAGTTCACCAGAACTGCTTGTGCAATGTTAAAGGGACAGTCTACAATATAATTGCTATTGTTTTAAATGATAGATAATCCCTTTATTACCCATTCCCCAGTTTTGCATAACCAACACAGTTATATTAATATACTTTTTACCTCTGTAATTACCTTGTATCTACACCCTGTTCCAAATTATTATGCCAATGATATATTTCACATTTAACTCAATAATTGATGTAAACAACAGTCAGCATAATTTTCATGTTATCAACTTTTAAGAGTACAATTCAAATTTTATTGAATAAACCTCCTAATGATAACAGTATTTTTTTTTCAAAATAAAAAACTTACAATGCACTGTTCCAAATTATTACGCACAGTAAGTTTCAAAACACTTTATAGGTTGTAAAGAACTGAAAATTGTCATTTGTTGTGTTTGCAGCATATTTACTGAAATCAAAAGCTATTTCAATCAAACTTTGAACAACATTTTAAGTTTTTAAACATTCTAACAGGTCACGTTACATTTTAACATAGGACTCCTTATTTGATAGCAGCTTCACAAGTCTTGCCTCCATTGAACTTGTGAGTTTTTGGACAGTTTCTGCTTGAATTTGTTTGCAAGATGTCAGAATAGCCTCCCAGAGCTGCTGTTTGGATGTAAACTGCCTCCCACCCTCATAGATCTTTTGCTTGAGGATGCTCCAAAGGTTCTCAATAGGATTGAGGTCAGGGGAGGATGGAGGCCACACCATGATTTTATCTCCTTTTATCCCCATAGCAGCCATTGATGCAGAGGTATTCTTTGCAGCATGAGATGGTGCATTGTCATGCATGAAGATGATTTTATTACGGAAAGCATAGTTCTTCCTTCTGTACAAGGGAAGGAAGTGGTCAGTCAGGAACTCCACATACTTTGCAGAGGTCATCTTTACACCTTCGGGGACCCTAAAGGGGCTGACCAGCTCTCTTCCCATGATTCCGGCCCAAAACATGACTCCACCACCGCCTTGCTGAAGTCGCAGCCTTGTTGGAACAGGGTGGCCGTCCACCAACCATCCACTACTCCATCCATCGTTACCATCCAGGGTTGCACGGCACTCATCAGTGAACAGGACTGTTTGAAAATTAGTCTTCATGTATTTTTCTGCCCAATGCAGCCGTTTCTGCTTGTGAGCATTGGTTAGTGGTGGCTGAATGGAAGGTTTATGCACAGTTGCAAGACTCTGGAGGACTCTACACCTTGATGTCCGTGGGACTCCAGAGGCACCAGCAGCTTCAAATATCTGTTTGCTGCTATGTAATGGTATTTTAGCAGCTGCTCTCTTGATTCGATGCATGGATCTGGCAGAAATCTTCCTCAATGTGCCTTTATCAGCACGAACCCGTCTGTGCTCTGAATCAGCCACAAATCTCTTAATAGTGCGATGAAATCGTGAAATATCTAATGTTTTCATACCCCGTTCAAGGCATTGAACTATTTAATCTTTTTTCAGCAGCAGAGAGATCCTTTTTCTTCCCCATATTGCTTGAAAATGATGCTCTGCTTAATAATGTGGAACACCATCCTTTAGTGGTTTTTCCTTTAATTGGGCTCACCTGGCAATCTAATTATCACAGGTGTCCGAGATTGTTTTCATTGATCAAAAGAGCCCTGAGACACAATGCCATCCATGAGTTAAACTGAAAAAAAAAATATTTAATCTTTGTGACACTGAAATAGAATTTGCATAATAATTTGGAACAGGGTGTAAGAACCGTCTTCCAGCCCCCTGATCACATGACTGTGACTGTTTATTATCTATTGTCTTGCATTTAGCATTGTGTTGTGCTAAATCTTAAATAACTCCCTGTGCCTGAACACAGTGTTATCTATATGGCCCACGTGTACTTTTTGTCTCTTTGGGCTCCATGTACTAAAGTGTCAATTTTCTCGCTGACAACGTGTCTGGTAGACTCGCTCGAACTCGCAGCTAGCGAGATGCTGCTCGCCCGCCATATGTACTAAAAAACAGCATAAAAAATCTTGTGTCTAATTCGCATCAAGCGCAGGCGAATGATTCATACATCTGATGCCTCGCTAGTTGCAAATGTACTATTATTTTCTTGTCAGTCATGTTTGTCCCACGTGACTGTAGGTGTCAGAAACGTCACTTTTGTCACGGGAACTTATTGCAGCACTGTATAAAATCCAATTTATCTATTTTGTCAGACTTGATAATTCCCGAACCTGAAGCTTTTCAAGCCTTTTATTTTTATTTATAAATTAAGTATGGCAACTTCTGGATTGGATTCACAGACAAACAAATCCAAGAATCCACACTTCTCACACCAGCAGTACCTGGTTCTTGTTGATATGGTTCTCGACTCTTATGACTATTTATTCGGTTGTCGTGCGAAGCAAACTTCCAGTCACCGAAAAAAGAGTATCTGGACTCGTATCAGCGATGCTGTCAGTGCTCAGGGACCTGGGAAAAAGGACATTGACCAGATAAAGAAAAGGTACAACGACATTAAAAGATTTGCCAAAGCGAAATTGGCAAAAGAAAAAAAAAGGTGGACCAGCTTATGTTGCAGATCTGACCGATTACGAGCAGAGACTTGTGCAGCGTTTAGGCCCCAAAATAATCATCGGGAATACAGATGATTGTGATAGAGACCTAAGAGGTACAAAATGTATTAACTCTAAATTTGTAGTATATTAATTGAATGTTAATCGTATTCTAATTATCTAGTAGAGTCGGTTTATCCAAATTTTTATTAATTAAATATATTTGCAAATCAATGTTTTTTTTGTGACAATTTTGATTATGTAACATATAGGCCTATTCTGGCTACATTTTTGGTCCAGATTTATATTTCTATCATTCGACCAATAGTAGAATTAGTTAATTCCTCTTAAATGGATAGTGTAATTGATTATTTGTGGTATACAATACAATATTATATTGATAGGTTTTTTCCATTTAAAATAAAAAAAAAATTAGATTCATTTTTCATACCTCCCAACATTAAAAATTTGAAATGTGGAGCAGGGGATGGGAGGTTTAAAAAATCATAAGAAGAAAGTAATATAAGTGAAATTATAAATAAAGTCATATTTTTTAATACTCTCACGGCTAGATTTAGAGTTGGGCGGTAGCCATCAAAACCAGCGTTAGAGGCTCCTAACGCTGGTTTTGCGCTACCGCCGGTATTTAGAGTCAGTCATTTAAGGGTCTAACGCTCACTTTCCAGCCGTGACTTTTCCATACCGCAGATCCCATTACGTCAATTGCGTATCCTATCTTTTCAATGGGATCTTTCTTACGCCGGTATTTAGAGTCTTGGTTGGAGTGAGAGTTAGAACTCTAACGACAAAACTCCAGCCGCAGAAAAAAGTCAGTAGTTAAGAGCTTTCTGGGCTAACGCCGGTTCATAAAGCTCTTAACTACTGTGCTCTAAAGTACACTAACACCCATAAACTACCTATGTACCCCTAAACCGAGGTCCCCCCACATCGCCGCCACTCTATTAAATTTTTTTAACCCCTAATCTGCCGTCTGCACGCCGCCGCAAGCTACATTATACTTATGTACCCCTAATCTGCTGCCCCTAACACCGCCGACCCCTATATTATATTTATTAACCCCTAACCCGCCCCCCACAACATCGCCGCCAGCTACCTACAATAATTAACCCCTAATCTGCCGACCGCAAAGCGCCGCCACCTACGTTATCCTTATGTACCCCTAATCTGCTGCCCCTAACACCGCTGACCCCTATATTATATTTATTAACCCCTAATCTGCCCCCCTCAATGTCGCCTCCACCTGCCTACACTTATTAACCCCTAATCTGCCGAGCGGACCGCACCGCTACTATAATAAAGTTATTAAACCCTAATCCGCCTCACTCCCGCCTCAATAACCCTATAATAAATAGTATTAACCCCTAATCTACCCTCCCTAACATCGCCGACACCTAACTTCAAGTATTAACCCCTAATCTGCCGATCGGAGCTCACCGCTACTCTAATAAATTTTTTAACCCCTAAAGCTAATTCTAACCCTAACCCTAACACCCCCCTAAGTTAAATATAATTTTATTCTAACGAAATTAATTAACTCTTATTAAATAACTTATTCCTATATAAAGCTAAATACTTACCTGTAAAATAAACCCTAATATAGCTACAATATAAATTATAATTATATTGTAGCTATTTTAGGATTAATATTTATTTTACAGGCAACTTTGTAATTATTTTAACCAGGTACAATAGCTATTAAATAGTTAATAACTATTTAATAGTTACCTAGTTAAAATAATTACAAAATTACCTGTAAAATAAATCCTAACCTAAGTTACAATTAAACCTAACACTACACTATCAATAAATAAATTAAATACAATTCCTACAAATAAATACAATTAAATAAACTAACTAAAGTACAAAAATAAAAAAAGAACTAAGTTACAAAAAAAAAAAAAATATTTACAAACATTAGAAATAAATTACAACAATTTTAAACTAATTGCACCTACTCTAAGCCCCCTAATAAAATAACAAAGACCCCCAAAATAAAAAAATGCCCTACCCTATTCTAAATTACAAAAATTCAAAGCTCTTTTACCTTACCAGCCCTTAAAGGGGCCCTTTGCGGGGCATGCCCCAAAGAATTCAGCTCTTTTGCCTGTAAAAAAAAACATACAATACCCCCCCCAACATTACAACCCACCACCCACATAACCCGAATCTAACCCAAACCCCCCTTAAATAAACCTAACACTAAGCCCCTGAAGATCTTCCTACCTTGTGTTCACCTCGCCGGGTTCACCGATCGGTCCAGAAGAGGATCCGAAGTCTTGATCCAAGCCCAAGCGGGGGGCTGAAGAGTGACGTCCATCCTCAGGCTGAAGTCTGGATCCAAGCGGCGGCTGAAGAAATCCATCATCGGGATGAAGTCTGAAGTCCATCATCGGGATGAAGTCTTCTATCAAGCCGCATCTTCAATCTTCTTTCTTCCGGAGCGGAGCCATCTTCTTCCCAGCGGACGCGGAACCAACCTCTTCAAGCGACGCCTACTAGCCGAATGACGGTTCCTTTAAGGGACGTCATCCAAGATGGCGTCCCTCGAATTCCGATTGGCTGATAGGATTCTATCAGCCAATCGGAATTAAGGTAGGAAAATTCTGATTGGCTGATGGAATCAGCTAATCAGAATCAAGTTCATTCCGATTGGCTGATCCAATCAGCCAATCAGATTGAGCTCGCATTCTATTGGCTTTTCCGATCAGAATTTTCCTACCTTAATTCCGATTGGCTGATAGAATCCTATCAGCCAATCGGAATTCGAGGGACGCCATCTTGGATGACGTCCCTTAAAGGAACCTTCATTCTGTTTTAGGACGTCGGAAGAAGAGGATGGATCCGCGCTGGAGGTCTTGAAGATGGAGCCGCTCGTCATCGGATGGAAGAACATAGAAGATGCGGCTTGGATGAAGATGTTTGCCGGTCCGGATCTACTCTTCTGCCAGGATAGGATGAAGACTTCTGCCGAAGATGGAATTCTTCAGCCGCCGCTTGGATCAAGACTTCAGCCGGAGGATGGACGTCACTCTTCAGACCCCGCTTGGGCTTGGATGAAGACTTTGGAGGCTCTTCTGGACCGATCGGTGAACCCGGTGTGGTGAAGACAAGGTAGGGAGATCTTCAGGGGCTTAGTGTTAGGTTTATTTAAGGGGGGTTTGGGTTAGATTAGGGGTATGTGGGTGGTGGGTTGTAATGTTGGGGGGGGTATTGTATGTTTTTTTTTTACAGGCAAAAGAGCTGAATTCTTTGGGGCATGCCCCGCAAAGGGCCCTTTTAAGGGCTGGTAAGGTAAAAGAGCTTTTCTATTTTAATTTTAGAATAGGGTAGGGCATTTTTTTATTTTGGGGGGCTTTGTTATTTTATTAGGGGTCTTAAAGTAGGTGTAATTAGTTTAAAATTGTTGTAATATTTTTCTAATGTTTGTAAATATTTTTTTATTTTTTGTAACTTAGTTCTTATTTATTTTTTGTACTTTAGTTAGTTTATTTAATTGTATTTATTTGTAGGTATTGTATTTAATTAATTTATTGATAGTGTAGTGTTAGGTTTAATTGTAACTTAGATTAGGATTTATTTTACAGGTAATTTTGTAATTATTTTAACTAGGTAGCTATTAAATAGTTATGAACTATTTAATAGCTATTGTACCTGGTTAAAATAATTACAAAGTTGCCTGTAAAATAAATATAAATCCTAAAATAGCTACAATATAATTATAATTTATATTGTAGCTATATTAGGGTTTATTTTACAGGTAAGTATTTAGCTTTAAATAGCAATAATTTATTTAAAGGGACATAATACTCATATGCTAAATCACTTGAAACTGATGCAGTATAACTGTAAAAAGCTGACAGGAAAATATCACCTGAGCATCTCTATGTAAAAAAGGAAGATATTTTACCTCACAATCTCCTCAGCTCAGCAGAGTAAGTTCTGTGTAAAAAGTTATACTTCACCTGCTCCCAGCTGCAGGTAAAAATAAAAAAAAAATGAAGAAATGAACAGCAGCCAATCAGCATCAGCAGTGCTGAGGTCATGAACTCTTACTGTGATCTCATGAGATTTGACTTAACTCTCATGAGATTTCATAGTAAGCTTCCTTTACCTGATTGGTGAAATAATATGAGAGTGCACGATGCTCATCCCCTAAGATGTCCCAGGACAGACACACTAAAATGCTGCTTAGAAATCCTTTACAATGGGATGTGGCTACTGAGGAACTTTTGAGGTAAAATATCTTTCTTTTTTACTTAGAGATGTTCAGGAGATATTTTCTAGTCAGCTTTTTACAGCTATGCTGCATCACTTTCAAGTGTTTAAACATTTGGGTATTATGGCCCTTTAATAAGAGTTAATTTATTTCGTTAGATTTAAATTATACTTAATTTAGGGGGGTGTTAGGGTTAAGGTTAGACTTAGCTTTAGGGGTTAATAAATTTATTAGAGTAGCGGTGAGGTCCGGTCGGCAGATTAGGGGTTAATACTTGAAGTTAGGAGTCGGCGATGTTAGGGAGGGCAGATTAGGGGTTAATACTATTTATTATAGGGTTATTGAGGCGGGAGTGAGGCGGATTAGCGGTTAATAACTTTATTATAGTAGCGGTGAGGTCCGGTCGGCAGATTAGGGGTTAATAATTGTAGGTAGGTGGAGGCGACGTTGGGGCGGCAGATTAGGGGTTAATAAATATAATATAGGGGTCGGCGGTGTTAGGGGCAGCAGATTAGGGGTACATAGGGATAACGTAGGTGGCTGCGGTGTGCGGTCGGCAGATTAGGGGTTCAAAAATTTTAATAGAGTAGCGGCGATGTGGGTGGGGCCTCGGTTTAGGGGTACATAGGTAGTTTATGGGTGTTAGTGTACTTTAGAGTACAGTAGTTAAGAGCTTTATGAACCGGCGTTAGCCCAGAAAGCTCTTAACTCCTGACTTTTTTCTGCGGCTGGAGTTTTGTCGGTAGATTTCTAACGCTCACTTCAGCCAAGACTCTAAATACCAGCGTTAGAAAGATCCCATTGAAAAGATAGGATACGCAAATGGCGTAGGGGGATCTGCGGTATGGAAAAGTCGCGGCTGCAAAGTGAGCGTTAGACCCTTACCTACAAGACTCTAAATACCAGTGGTAGCCCAAAACCAGCGTTAGGAGCCTCTAACACTGGGTTTGACGGCTAACGCAGAACTCTAAATCTAGCCGTATGTTTTTTTGTACATATTTGTATTTATAATGTAATATAAAAAAAAAAAAGGGATCACCAATCTTGGATATACATTGGTTCAAAAAATAAATTTCACATGATGCCTGAGCACATGTAAAATGCTTAATCGTCATGGGAAATTGAGTTCTAAAACATACATAGAGCCAAGGTTGGTGACCACAGCTAACACTACTAATACAGATATTAAAAAAATTGTAATTCATTTAAATTTCATCCCCTTACTATGTTACAAAATGACTAGTTAAATGAAGAATAGTATGACGAATATCTAACTGTTAGAATTTTTTTTTTGTATATTGTAACTATTTTCATTATGTAACCATATGATTATTATTATGATAAAATGTTTCTAAATCATATTATTTTTTGTTTTAGATCTTTAAATAAATAGTTAATAAATTAATGGTAAGAAAATGAACCTCTGTTTCATTTAATTTTTTGTTTGATGTGATCAATGCAAATACTGTTAACTATGATGTTTATAAAATGGAATAAAAAAAAATAAAAAGATGTTGAGTTTTTAAAAATATTTTAATTGAAAAAAAAAACAACATAAAAACGTTACAGCTTACATAATTTGCATATAAGTAAAAAAGTATTTAATGACATGAAAATACATTTTTTAATAAAAATCAATGATCAAAATATTGGTTAGAAACCATGTCCCTTGTGGCCACGTCACGTCTATTTGTGTTCTCCCTGCAAATTTCCTCAGGAAAATCATTGAAAGGCATGGGAATATCTTCAAAAATGGGGCATCCTCTTTTTGTGGCAATATTATGCAAAACACAGCAAACTAATATTATTCTAGCTACTTTTTCAGTAGAATACTGCATCGCACCGCCAGATCTGTCCAGACATCGGAATCTCATTTTCAATAATCCGTAAGTCCTTTCAATGACACCCCTTTGTGGTCCTGTGTGCATCATTAAACC
Organism: Bombina bombina; assembly: GCF_027579735.1. Taxonomy (NCBI): domain Eukaryota; kingdom Metazoa; phylum Chordata; class Amphibia; order Anura; family Bombinatoridae; genus Bombina; species Bombina bombina. The sequence continues at coordinate 99,938,565 of NC_069507.1, forward strand.
GGATATGTTTCCTGAGTTGAGGGTTATTATAGGGTATCAGAAGCCATTCATAGCAAGGGTAACCAGCATCCCCTGTAATGTCAAAACCACAATATTAAAGTAAGTCAATAGTTTGTAATTAAAAACTGTTTGAAATAATAAAAAATTATTATTAATTTTAGATGATAGCATCAAATTAGTATCAATTAATAGTAACAATGTATATTTTTGGTCACAATTGATTAGTAAGCAATTAGATTAATACATAATTTATAAATGTTTAGATGAATATTATAGAAATGTATTTGCAATTGGTTACATCATGTGGAAAAAATTATAGAATATACAATAATATATTAAATAAAGACTTATTTGGTGCCAGTTAAGCTTACCTAATAACCATCCCTCTGGCATCTCTCCATTCTCGAATTTTTGATACAGTCCGGTCTGCCTAAGGATATAAGCATTATGACAGGAGCCAGGGTAATTGGATCTTACGCTTATTATTCTCATTTTCGGGTCACACACCATCTGTACATTCAGAGAATGGCAAGACTTTCGGTTCCGATAAATCTCCTCCCGTAAACGGGGCGGTCTAACTGCAATATGGGTACAGTCTATTGTCCCAAGGACATTTGGCATTCCAGCCACACTATAGAATTGAGACTTTATCGATTGCCACTCTTCTGTGGAAGATGGTAGACAAACATATTCTGGGAATATATGCATGAGTGCATCGATAACTTTGGATAGATGACGCGAAAAGGCAGACTGACTGAAACCAATGATGACTCTGGACACTGCCTGAAATGATCCGGTGGCAAAAAAAGTGCAAGACACCAAGAAACTTGAGGAGTCCGGGAATGGCCATTGAACGAGCCATTACTGGCTCTAGAAAATGTGCGATTTGAGCATATAAAGTCAATATTGAATGCAATCCAGACGGAACCTTTGAATAACCTCTCTATCGGAAGGACATCTAAAGGAACCAGAGGAAGGAATACGCGCTGTACCCACAATCTCCTTCTTCTAACCAAATTTTCTATGGCATCAGGTTCACAAATTTACCTTTTACCCCTGATTTGCATCAGACAAAGAATATACAGTTGAAGAAGTGTCTCCATGGCTAGCAGGATCAACAGTGAGTAAAGATTCAAGTGTATTCTCCCTCTTTTATATCAGTTGTAGGCGTATATCTTATAGACCCTATTGTTTATTATGGTGCTCGCCACCTATAAGCTGGCGAGGGATTTTTCACGAGGTAGGTGCGGACAAAGTCACAAGCTTATACATAGATAGTTTAGTAATTACTGTTTTGTGCGAGATTTATGTTGAGCAAGTATTTTCTAGCTACAAAACGACTAGAATATAAGAGTTGCAGACAAGTTCGCTCAACACTTGTAAATGTAATTTTTTCAATGAATTTGGGGCATAGTACATACGGTTATTGATCCGCACACAGAAATTTAGACGGAAATAGTCACGAAGACCTCGCAGACAGCTTAGTACATGGAGCCCTTTGTGTTGAAAAGGAATTTAAAAAGCATTTGATTAGAGGCAGCCTCCAAGGGCTTAGAAATTAGCATATGAGCCTACCTAGGTTTAGTTTAAACTAAGAATACCAAGAGAAAAAAGCAAATTTGATGATAAAAGTAAATAGGAAAGTTGATTAAAAGTCATATCTGAATAATGAAAGTTTAATTTTGACTAGACTGTCCCTTTAAATGTCGAAAGCATATGCTGTCGGCATTCAGCGATGTCTGGCGGACACGGTACGCTACAGCGTATCATGTCCACCAGACATTGGTAAACCGGCCCCCATATATGTTATGTTAATCACAATATTCTAATACAAATGGCAGGTACTTTCCTGAAACTACAGAGTTAAGTAGACTCTCACCTAATACAATAGAGTTAAATATCTAGAGGTCTTAAAGGCCTCACCTTGTGGATCAATAAAAATTGTATGCTTCAATTGAACAGCCAATAGGATTTCAGTAGCTCTCATCCTATTGGCTGATTTGAATTTCATAAATCAAATCAGCCAATAGGAATGCAAGGGACGCCATTTTGAAAAGGCTCCCTTGCATTGAAGATTCAGTGTACGGCGTTGACCATATGAAGAGGACGCTCCGCGCTGGATGCCTTCAAGGATGAACCCGCTCTGCACCGCTGGGATGAAGATAGAAAACGCCACCGGGATGAAGATAGAAGATGCCTCCTGGATGAAGATAGAAGATGCTGCCTGGATGGATAAGGAACTCACCTCCTGGATGAAGACTTCTTGCCGCCTGGATGTCCAGATTTCAGAATCAGAAACTGTAAGTGGATCTTCGGGGGTTAGTGGTATTTTTTTTTTAACTTTTTTGGGGTGGTTTTCTTCTAGATTAGGGTTTGGGCTTTTTTAAAAGAGCTGAATGCCCTTTTCAGGGCAATGTAAAAGAGCTAAATGTCCTTTTAAGGGCAATGCCCATACAAATGCCCTTTTCAGGGCAATGGGTAGCTTAGGTTTTTGTTAGAGTTAGTTTTTTATTTTGGGGGTTAGGTTGGGTGGTGGGTTTTACTGTTGGGGGCTCTTTGTATTTTTTTACAGGTAAAAGAGCTGATATCTTTAGGGAAATGCCCCACAAAAGGCCCTTTTAAGGGCTATTGGTAGTTTATTGTAGGCTAGGGGTTTTTTTTTGGGGGGGGGGTTATTTTTATAGGACTATTTGATTAGTTGTAATTGTTTTTATTTTGGATAATTTCATTTGCTATTTTTCATAATTTAGTGTTTGTTATTTTTTGTAATTTAGTATTTTTTGTAATTTTAGACTTATATTTTCTAGTAGTTTTAGGTTTTTTATTAATGTGTAATTTAGTTTATTTAATTGGTAGTTATTTTAATTTTAGTATAATAGTTATGTTAGGTTAATTGTTAGTTTAAACTTATTTTTTTTTTATTTCACAGGTAAGTTTTTATTTATTTTAAGATAGGGATATTGTAATTTTAATTTAAAGTTAGGGGGTTGTTAGGTTTAGCGGTTAATAGTTTAATTTAGTCTTTTGCGATGTAGGGGGCTGGCAGTTTAGGGGTTAATAGGTTTATTTAGTGGCGGTGATGTGGGAGGCCAAAGGTTTAAGGGTTAATAACTTTATTTAGTGCGGCGACGTCGGAAACCGGCGGAATAAGGGTTAATAGCTTTAATATAGTGTCTGCGATGTTGGGGTGCGGGGGAATAGGGGTTAATAACTTTATTATAGTGGTGGCGATGTCATGGAGTGGCGGAATAGGGGTTAATAACTTTTATTAGTGGCGGCGATGTCGGGAGCGGCAGATTAGGGGTTTAGTTTTAAATAGTTTGCGATGCGGGAGAGCGGCAGAATAGGGGTTAATAGGTAGTTTATGGGTGTTAGTGTACTTTGTAACATTTTAGTTATGAGTTTTGTGAAACATTTTTGTTGCGCATAAAACTCATAACTACTGCTTTCAGATAGCGGAATATATTGTATCGGTATAGGCTGTAATGCAAGCATTTTAGTCTCACCTCACAACTTGTAATACCGGCGCTATGGAAATCCCACGCAAAAACATCTTTTTTTTTTAGTGCAGGATTGACGTTGCGCTACAGGCTAAAATGCTTGCGGTATAGCTATACCGACAAGACTCGTAATGGCTGCGTTACTGTTTTTATGCTAAAATTGCAATTTTTTCAGCATTAAAACCGTAATGCAAAACTCGTAATCTAGGTGTTTGGTGCCATTCAAAAAGATGCCTCTGGCGTTATCTGCTGTATCTTTTTGGCATAATATTTCTTTATACAAAAGTTAAAAACAATTTTTAATTTTCAGCTTAACAATTTTAATTTCATCGTATTTCTATTAAAATGAAACATTAATAACTGAATGCAATACCACTGGACTGACAGGTTAAATAATAATCTATTTGCTCCATTGTACTGTTGGCTATACACCTGTTACCAAAATATTGACCAGTCAAACTCCCTATTTAATCCATTTGGGACCATTGTCCCCAATCTATTTATCCAGTACATTTCTTTCTGTTTTTGGAGTTTCTTACGGTCACCTCCCTTCCTCTGAGGGCCTAGGTAATCAATGACTTTCCATCTCAATTGGCTTATGGTGTGTCCCTTTTCTAAGAAGTGATGTGCCTTTTATACTTTTTTTTTTTTTTTTTTTTTTTTTTTGATTTCAAAAAGGCTTTATTGAGAAAAAATAAAATGAAACAAACATGGTACAGAATGACATGCCATAATCCGTTACAAGGTATGGTAAAGGATAAGCAAAGGAAAAATCTGTTATCTAACAGGAGAGTAATCCAGATGCAAATCTGATTTTTATAATGCACGCATTCTATGTAATTAGGTATTCTTATCATACCAATAAAGTAACCTTTTATAATAGATTAAATTTACAAACTCAAAACTTACTGAAGTTAAATATTAAAATTCACTAACGACCATTCCTACAAAGTAGAAAGAAAAAAGAAAAAGAAAAAAGAAAAAAAAAAAAAAAAAAAAGAGGAGAGGGAATAGTAGGAGGTGGGGGGGGGGGGGGGGTGGGGGTGAGAGGGAAATGGGGGGGGAGGTATCCAACTGGGCCACAACCTTACATGTTGAGTAACTTAGTGTTCTAGTGTGGATTGTGTGGAGAGTGGAGGAGTGAGTGCCAATAAAACTGAATGTTGTGATAAAGCTCCAGGCTACCGTTTTTGTAATAAGAATATTCCTCTATTGAAAGGAGTTCAGACGTGTTAGTTAGCCAGTCCTGCACCGTGGGCACCTTTAAGGATTTCCACTTGCGGGCAATAAGCAGCCTGGCGCTGTTAAGGCAATATTGGAGAAGTTTCCATCTAATCTTGCACCCCTTACCCGGTTTGTAGCTAAATAGTGCCGTGAGAGGTGATAAGCTAAACTGATCTCCCATTAACATTTTTATGTAGTTCGTTATATCTTTCCAAAAAGGAAGCAGTTTAGGGCAGTGCCACCAGATATGAGCCATTGTGCCAGGAGACCCACAACCCCTCCAGCAAGTCACATTAGTGTTGGGGTAAATACGTTTAAGCCTGTCTGGGGTAAGATACCATCGGTACAAAATTTTATGATTCATTTCCAATATTCTAGGGGAGGATGACGATTTAGAGGAGTGATAAAAAATGTTGTCCCATTGTTCTTTAGATATAGGGAGACCAAGGTCCGTTTGCCAGTGGGAGTCATAGGATGAGGGGGGTAGTGTAAGGGTTGTGTCTAGTAATTTTTTGACTATCGAAAGTGACCCTCTAGGAACTGTCCCATCATAACAGAGTCGCTTGAAGCGTGTAAGTTCTCTCAGCAGATCCCTTTCATGGGGTGAGGATCTCAATAGGTGTGATAGTTGGGCATATTTTAACCACTGATAGAAGATCCCCCCTTTAGTGTCCTTTAGTTGTGTTCTCAGTTTCAAGGTTCCCCTGTCAGTCAGGCAAGTGAAGGGAATTGTCTGGGTTGTGTCAATGTGGCCTGGTTCAGCGGGGATTATCCCCCCGCTGAATTCTGCGTTCACTGGGACTGGGGTCATTGGGGATACGTATGTGGAGATTCCCTTATTTTTGGACCTAATTATATCCCATGTACGGAAAATATGGGAGTATAATAGTGATGTCCTAGCCGGTGTGGGTCTACAACAAGGTTTAATCCAACATAGTGGGCCAATATAAGAAGTGCCTAATAGATGTGAGTCTATGTGTGTCCAATCCTTTGTTGGGGTACGGTCATGCCACTCCCACACCCTCTGTAGCGTTACCGCTTTGTAGTATTGAGAAATCAGAGGTACTCCTAGGCCTCCCCCCCCTAGTGGCTTCATTAAGACTCTTTTGCTTATGCGGGGTTTAATATTCCCCCATATGAAGGAGTTTATTACTGATTGAATTTGAGTCAAATATGATTCGGGTAAGTGTACCGGGGCGGCCTGAAGGATATATAGGATCTGGGGAAGAGTAGTCATTTTAACCGCTTGAATCCTACCCCACCAGGATATGGGTTTGGTTTGCCAGGTGTCGAGGTCTTTCTTGATCTTACGTAGGAGGGGTAGGTAGTTGTTTTTAAATATTTTGTCGACAGTTGGGGTTATGTATATTCCTAGATATTTAATCTTGTCGTGTACAAGTCTATAGGGACAAAAAGTCTCAAGGACTTCAAATTCGCTTTTTCGCATATTAATATTGAGGATTTACGATTTTTGGGTGTTAATTAGAAAGTTGGAATGTTTCCCAAAAATTTCAAATTCCTCTAATAGATGGGGCAGGGAGTCAGATGGGTGTGAGAGCAGTGTAAGGACGTCATCGGCGTAAAGAGTGATTTTGTACTCATTGTCTCCTAATTGTAAACCAGTAATCATGGGGTTGTTCCTAACATGGGACGCTAGAACTTCGATAGAGATAGCGAACAATAGAGGAGACAGGGGGCACCCCTGTCTCGTTCCATTTCGTATGTCAAAGCTATCAGATAAGGTACCGTTCGCTCGAACCTTCGCTGTGGGGAGGGTATATAGGCTGAGGATCCTTTGGATCATGGTGGGGCCTATGCCAAAAGCTTTCAGACTACATTTTAAAAAGTTCCAGTCCAGCCGGTCAAACGCTTTTTCGGCATCTGTAGAGATCAGAATAGAGGGGATGTTGGACCGGCTGGACTGTTCAATCAGCTGTAAGACTCTGATCGTATTATCACGGGCCTCTCTTTTTGGAATAAAACCGGATTGATCTGCATGGATAATTTGGGGAAGTACCTGATTAAGTCTAGTGGCAAGAATTTTGGTGTATATTTTCAAATCTGAGTTCAAGAGGGAAATTGGCCTGTAATTACTCACTAATGTGGGGTCTTTGCCAGGTTTGGGTATTACTGAAATATGTGCCTCGAGGAAGCTCTTGGACCATTGTGTACCCTCATCTATGGACTGAAACAGTGATGTGAGATAAGGAGTTAATAAGTTCCGAAACTGTTTGTAGTACATGTTGGTAAAGCCATCAGGGCCTGGGCTTTTATAGGAAGGTAGGGACTTAATGGCTGTTAGCACCTCTTGGGGTGAAATGGGATTATCTAATGCCTCAGAGATGTCTTTGTGGATGCGCGGGAGATTGGCGTCTACAATGTACTGTGCTGTGGCCGAGGGGGCATTTGCCAAGTTTGGTGGGGGCAAGTTATAAAGGTTATCATAGTATTTCTTAAATTCATCCACTATCGATAGGCTACTTACAGCGTGGTTCCCTGACTCGTCCGTAATTTTATGTACATATGAATTAAGCTTGTTTTCTTTCAGGGTCCTAGCGAGTGATGGGCCTATTTTGTTTGATCTGGCTAAATAGGTTTTCTTAAGGAATATGGCTCTAGACTGTGCTGCTGCATATAATAATTGATTAAGTTCGTTCCTAGACTGTCTGAGTTGGTTGGAAAAGGATATATCCCAAGGAGCCGCTTGATGCTGCCTCTCCAGTGTGTGTATGGTCTGTAGTATATTATCATGGCGATTTCTAAATTGTTTCCTTATCCTAGCTTTATGCTTGATAAATTCACCTCTCATTACAGTTTTATGGGCCTCCCAAAGGATGTGGGGGGAAGTATCCTCTACACTGTTAAGTCTAAAATATTCCTTTATTGTATCTGCGAGTTGTTTATTTAGGGCTTCATTTTTAAGTAGGGACTCATCAAGTCTCCAAACAAATGGGGATAGGGGGGATTCTGACCATCGAACCTTCAAGGAAACCATAGCATGGTCTGACCAAGTAGTTGAAGTTATGTCAACATCACTAACCCTATCGTAGAGAAGCTGGTCCACAAAAATATAATCAATTCGGGAATATGTTCTGTGGGGATTTGAAAAGAAGGTGTATGTGTGTTGCGAGGGGTGTTTAGTTCTCCACGTGTCTATTAATGTTAACTGTTGGAGCAAAGATATGGTATCAGAAATTGTTTTAGGTGAGACGCAGCTACGGCCAGAAGAGCAGTCCAGCGAAGGATCTAGTACTAAGTTGCAGTCCCCTGCTAAAATCAAGGGGCCCATTTGGTGTGTGAGGATCTGGCGCCTTAGAGTGTGAAAGAATTTAGCCTGTTTAGTGTTAGGGGCGTATATATTGGTTAGAGTGATTGGGCGGTTATAGAGGAGACCTGTTACTATGAGCCACCTACCCCCTGGGTCTGCTTCTACCTTATTAACTTGAAACGGGGTGTTTCTGTGAAATAAAATCCCCACCCCTCCGGCTTTCTTTGTGTTGTGGGCAAAATATCCTATTGGAAAATTTCTATCCGTAAATGAAGGTGGGGAATCCTTGGGAAAATGGGTCTCCTGCACAAAGACAATGTCTGCCCGTGTCCTTTTGAACCAAGCTAAGGCTACAGAGCGTTTAGTTGGAGAGTTTAGCCCCTTAACGTTTTGTGTAACTAACTGTAGAGTTTGGGGGGTCATGAGATAAAAGGTGAGGTAGCTCTGATGGTATGTATCTGTTGAGTGGGAATGGTATGTAATACTGTGTCTAAGGAAATCCATATGAATCGGGTGAGGCTTACCTGGCAGTTGGGGTGGTCATCCTTGTTGTAGACCCAGTCGGACCAAGGGAGAGGGGGTAGGAAAGGGAAAGGTAGGAAATCACATAAGTCTAAAGAAGTTCTGGAATGGTAAAAAACAAAGAGAAGTATCAGATCTTTAGACATATTATAGAGACTTAGATTCAATGTTTTCAACAATGTTAAACAAATAAAACAAAAAAAAACAGAGGAAACAAAAAAACATTTCCTGAAAAAAATTTCTCAAGGAGGAATAAGTGACTGCTACAACTCATGGTAGCAGGTCGGCTATCTAACACATTAAGAACGTGGGAAAAAAAAACAGCATTAACATATTAACACAACTTTACTGAATAGGTATACATTGCAGCTAGTTCCCTAACTGCTGTTAGACTGTGAATACTTAGAGTCCATAAGCATACGTAGTGGACTTTGTGAAATTATAACATAAACCATAGAAATAAGGCAAAGTATTAATTCAAGTGTTCCCTTCCTGTTCTGAATGCAGACTTTTAGAGGACAGTTTACTGCGTTTGGGGCGAGTCACCCTACTCCATTCCTGGCGCGGAATTCTCCGCTCCAGGGGTTCTGGGGCAGAGTCTTGGGTTGTGGGTAGATCCGGGGGTTTAATTCCAAGTTGGGCGCAAAAATCTTCAAGGTCCTCCTGTGTTCTGTAGGTAACTGTAGAATTATTTTTCACAACTCTCAAACAGAAGGGGAATCCCCAACGATAGGGGATCTTCATTTCCCTTAAAAGAAGTGTAAGAGGCTTAATTTCTCTTCTCTTGGCTAAAGTCATTAGACTAAGGTCCGCAAAGAATTGAAGGGCATGACCTACAAATGATACTGGGGCTTGTTTCCTGGCCGCAGATAGAATGTTCTCCTTCTCCCCAAAGCTAGTGAATTTGAGGATAACGTTTCTTGGAGGGGCAGGTTCTTTGGGAGGAGGCCGAAGGGCACGATGAAATCTATCCAGTTGAAATACAATAGGAGCCCCTGTTTGATTGTCGTCGTTTATTAACTCATTGAATAGCTTCTGGAGATATGGCAGCAGATCTGCAGGCTTAACGGATTCTGGGATACCCCTGATCCGGATGTTTTGGCGTCTACCCCTATTGTCCAGATCTTCGACCTGGTCTTGAAGCTGTTGAATTAGAGTAGAGTTTTGAGAGGTGTGACGTATTTGCTGATCCAGAATTCTATCAGTTTGCTCTACTTCTTCCTCTAGGTGCATAATTCTGTTACCTATCTCATTTATTTCTTTTTTCACTTCTGAGAGACTTGATTTTATCATAGAGCTGACTTGAGTGATAAAGTTAGTAAAGTCTTCCTTAGAGGGGAGTGCCATTATATCTGCTTTTGTGAGAGTGGTGTTTTCCCCTAATGCATTATCAGCCTCAGATTGATTTGTGTCTGATTCCTGTGGTTTGGGAGTAGGGTTTTCCATATTTTTAAAAAAGGAATGCACTTTAGATGTTGGCGGAGTGGGACCCTTACCAGACCTCTCTGATCTGGGCCCTTTCCTAGAAGCCATGAAAAGGCCAAAGTAGAAGGATGTAATATCTGCCTCACTGTCACAGCGCCAGAGAGGATTGTATGTCACACTGCAAAATCCTAGCGTGTACCAGGGTGTTTAGGACAGTTGGGGAAATAATGAATAGGTTGTATAGCCTCTGATCATTTGAGTTCATCAAGTGTAAAGCACATGTGGGAGAGAATACACCTTCGTAACTAAACAGTAAAGATGCTTCTGGGTATCACGGTCACAGTTATAGAGGAGTTCACATTAGACAGGGAACATGTTGATTCCAAAATAAACACATATGAACAGGTCCCGCCACTTCATTTCACTTTTATGCAGAGAGGGTGGCAAGTGGCGCTACGTGAAGCCTGAGGCCTAGTAGGTGTATTAGTGTCATGATGAGGGCCGCATAATTAGGAAGTCCACAACCATAAGAGCTAAGAGTTATTTTTCCCCCCCTGAGGATATATAGCTATTATGACCAGGGGCCGGTATTGAAGTTAACGGGGGTTTTTGCACATACTGTCGTGTAATGACAGATAAGCGCTTACGTGTGGAGCGGCGGTGTGCCAAGTTCTGCTTTCACTTCAGCGGAGCCCGGTGTCTGGTATCCGGTAGCAGCTTCATCTCATTCTGTGCTATGGTCAATCCGATGTCTAGCGATCACTCAAATAGATGCCGTCAGCCGGGTATGTAGGCAGGTAGGAGCATGAAGGAAATGCGGGTACGAGCCATGCGGTCCGCCGCCCTGATCGAAGTAAGTTGCTGTCCTATGCTCGATTTTGCAGCAGTGATAGTATGATTGCAAATGTTCCGGTGTCCCAGGCTTTCAATTTGTAGACCCTTTAAGCTGTTTTCCAGCCGGATAGATGGACATTAAGCCGACCACACTCCGGAGCTCTAACAACCTGCAGCCATCTTAGTGCAGGCTAGCCCCGCCTCTGTGCCTTTTATACTTTAATAGACAAGTGCTGTGGACATTTACTTTTGTGAATAATAAGGGTAAGGGGAATGTGGAATGCTAGTGGTGTATTGTGGGAAGATATAGGCAGTTTCTATGACCCCATTCTTATAAACTGTGAAGCTAGGTAGATAGAAGCAGTCCTAGACAGTGAATACATGCAAGATCTTTTCATCGCATCCTATAAGCTACCTTAATATGACCAACTAGTAATGCTAACAGATAGACTTCACAGACTTATGTGTCCGAGTTGAATACAAACTTAGTGGGGCCATCCACCTTCTAGACCGGAGGCCTTTCCAAGGGGAGAGGAAGAAAAAAAAACTCAAGAGAGCAAAAGGAAATCTACCAACCCAAAAAAATCCTTTGTGACAACTACTATTAGTTATGTTTAGTCTATTAAATCACGAGCCAGTCCTATCTATTGGGTGTATATTGTAGGGCATTCCATAGCTCCCAAATTTCACAGTGAGGGTCTGGATTTCCCCTATTTAGGAATACGCCTTCTTTCATGGATTTAATATAATCAAGGTTTTTTCGTACTTGAGGAAACGTTAGAGCTGATTTTCCAGTGTCTAGCTAGGGATAGTTTAACTGCCATCATGATATATATAAATACGTATTTCTTAGGTTTGGACATCTTTGAGAGATTTAGGTGAAGGAGAAATTGGTCTGGGCAGTAACTAGTAGGGATGCCCAATCTTGTGCAGACGGTCTCTATCTGTAGCCAAAGGCCTCTATTTATCAAGCCGTCAACCACAAATACGCTGGTATTCCGCAGCGTAATTGTGGAGAGCCTGATTCCCCTTATTTATCAAAGCCTACAGACCGGCAAAAGTAGAATTTTGTGACGTAACATACGATCCGCCGGTCTCAGTCTGACGCAGATCGATGCTTACATCACTACAGATGTTCTGAATGCAAATTCGGCACTATCTGACAACTTTTGCTTGTTATCAAAATTCTACCAGGTACGCTCGGCACTATTCCGGCCCAGCGTACCTGGTTTTCAATCCGCCGCCCTGGCGGCAGCAGATGCCATAGGAATCAATGGGAGTCTGAAAGCAGCAAAGCTCATGTTCGCTGCTGCCCAATATCCCATTGATTCCTGTGGGAGAATAAAAGTTATGTTTACACCTAACACCCTAACATAAGCCCCGAGTCTAAACACCCCTAATCTGCCACCCCCGACATCGCCGCCACCTACATTATACTTATTAACCCCTAATCTGCTGCCCCGACACCGCCACCACCTACATTATACTTATTAACCCCTATTCTGCCGCCCTGACACCGCTGCCACCTACAGTATACTTATTAACCCCTAATCTGCCGTCCCCAACGTCGCCGCCACTATATTAAATTTATTAACCCCTAAACCTAAGTCTAACCCTAACACCCCTAACTTAAATCTAATTTAAATAAATCTAAATAAAATTCATATCATTACCTAAATTATTCCTATTTAAAACTAAATACTTACCTATAGAATAAACCCTAAGATAGCTACAATATAGCTAATAGTTACATTTTATCTAGCTTAGGCTTTATTTTTATTTTACAGGCAAATTTGTATTTATTTTAACTAGGTAGAATAGTTACTAAATAGTTATTAACTATTTAATAACTACCTAGCTAAAATAAATACAAAAGTACCTGTAAAATAAAACCTTACCTAAGTTACAATAAAACCTAACACTACACTATAATTAAATAAATTAACTAAATTAAATACAATTAACTAAATTAAATAAATTATCTAAAGTGCAAACCCCCCCCCAAAATTACAGAAAATAAAAAACAAATTACAGATATTTAAACTGATTACACCTAATCTAATAGCCCTATCAAAATAAAAAAGCACCCCCAAAATAAAAAAAACCCTAGCCTAAACTAAACTACCAATAGCCCTTAATTAGCCCCAGAATTAAGGTAGAAAAAATCCTATTGCCTGATGCAATCAGCCAATAGGATTGAAGTCCAATCCTATTGGCTGATCCAATCAGCCAATAGAATTGAGCTCGCATTCTATTGGCTGATTGGAACAGCCAATAGAATGCAAGCTCAATTCTATTGGCTGATTGGATCAGCCAATAGGATTGAACTTCAATCCTAGGGATTTTTTCTACCTTAATTCCGATTGGGTGATAGAATTCTATCAGCCAATCAGAATCTAAGGGACACCATCTTGGATGACGTCACTTAAAGGAACCTTCATTCATCGGGTAGTCGTCGGCAGAAGAGGATGTTCCGCGTCTTGAAGATGGACCCACTCCGCGCCGGATGGATGAAGATAGAAGATGCCGTCTGGATGAAGACTTCTGCCGTCTGGAGGACCACTTCTGCCCAGCTTGGATGAAGACTTCTGCCCATCTGGAGGACCACTTCTGCCCGGCTTGGATGAAAACATCTCCCAGTAAGTCGATCTTCAGGGGGTTAGTGTTAGGTTTTTTTAAGGGTGTATTGGGTGGGTTTTATTTTTAGGTTAGGGCTTTGGGCCGCAAAAGAGCTAACTGCCCTTTTAAGGGCAATGCCCATCCAAATGCCCTTTTCAGGGCAATGGGGAGCTTAGGTTTTTTTAGTTAGTTTTTTTTTGGGGGAGTTGGTTGTGTGGGTGGTGGGTTTTACTGTTGGGGGGGTTATTTGTATTTCGTTTGCAGGTAAAAGAGCTGATTACTTTGGGGAAATGCCCCACAAAAGGCCCTTTTAAGGGCTATTGGTCTTTTAGTTTAGGCTAGGGTTTTTTTTATTTTGGGGGGGCTTTTTTTATTTTGATAGGGCTATTAGATTAGGTGTAATTAGTTTACATATCTGTAATTTGTTTTTTATTTTCTGTAATTTAGTGGGGGGGGTTTTTTGTACTTTAGATAATTTAATTTAATTTAGGTAATTGTATTTCATTTAGTTCATTTATTTAATTATAGTGTAGTGTTAGGTTTTATTGTAACTTAGGTAAGGTTTTATTTTACAGGTACTTTTGTATTTATTTTAGCTAGGTAGTTATTAAATAGTTAATAACTATTTAGTAACTATTCTACCTAGTTAAAATAAATACAGCCAATAGAATGCGAGCTCAATCTGATTGGCTGATTGGATCAGCCAATCGGATTGAACTTGATTCTGATTGGCTGATTCCATCAGCCAATCAGAATTTTCCTACCTTAATTCCGATTGGTTGATAGAATCCTATCAGCCAATCGGAATTCGAGGGACGCCATCTTGGATGACGTCCCTTAAAGGAACCTTCATTAGGCGAGTAGGCGTCGGTTGAAGAGGTTGGATCCGCGTCGGTTGGAAAGAAGATGGCTCCGCTCCGCTCCAGAAGAAAGAAGAATGAAGATGCGGCTTGATAGAAGACTTCATCCCGATGATGGACTTGCGACTTCAGCCCGATGATGGATTTCTTCAGCCGCCGCTTGGATCCAGATTTCAGCCCGAGGATGGACGTCACTCTTCAGCCCCCCGCTTGGGCTTGGATCAAGACTCTGGACCGATCGTTGAACCTGGCATGGTGAAGACAAGGTAGGAAGATCTTCAGGGGCTTAGTGTTAGGTTTATTTAAGGGGGGTTTGGGTTAGATTAGGGGTATGTGGGTGGTGGGTTGTAATGTTGGGGGGGTATTGTATGTTTTTTTTTACAGGCAAAAGAGCTGAATTCTTTGGGGCATGCCCCGCAAAGGGCCCTGTTCAGGGCTGGTAAGGTAAAAGAGCTTTGAACTTTTTTAATTTAGAATAGGGTAGGGCATTTTTTTATTTTGGGGGGCTTTGTTATTTTATTAGGGGGCTTAGAGTAGGTGTAATTAGTTTAAAATTGTTGTAATATTTTTCTAATGTTTGTAAATATTTTTTTATTTTTTGTAACAGTTCTTTTTTATTTTTTGTACTTTAGTTAGTTTATTTAATTGTATTTATTTGTAGGAATTGTATTTAATTAATTTATTGATAGTGTAGTGTTAGGTTTAATTGTATTTATTTGTAGGTATTTTATTTAATTAATTTATTGATAGTGTAGTGTTAGGTTTAATTGTAACTTAGGTTAGGATTTATTTTACAGGTAATTTTGTAATTATTTTAACTAGGTAACTATAAAATAGTTCTTAACTATTTAATAGCTATTGTACCTGGTTAAAATAAATACAAAGTTGCCTGTAAAATAAATATTCATCCTAAAATAGCTACAATATAATTATAATTTATATTGTAGCTATATTAGGGTTTATTTTACAGGTAAGTATTTAGCTTTAAATAGGAATAAGTTATTTAATAAGAGTTAATTTATTTTGTTAGAATAAAATTATATTTAACTTAGGGGGGTGTTAGGGTTAGGGTTAGACTTACCTTTAGGGGTTAAAATTTTTATTAGAGTAGCGGTGAGCTCCGATCGGCAGATTAGGGGTTAATACTTGAAGTTAGGTGTTGGCGATGTTAGGGAGGGCAGATTAGGGGTTAATACTATTTATTATAGGGTTATTGAGGTGGGAGTGAGGCGGATTAGGGGTTAATAACTTTATTATAATAGTGGCGCGGTCCGGTCGGCAGATTAGGGGTTAATAAGTGTAGTTAGGTGGAGGCGACGTTGGGGGCGGCAGATTAGGGGTTAATAAATATAATATAGGGGTCGGCGGTGTTAGGGGCAGCAGATTAGGGGTACATAGGGATAATGTAATTAGCGGCGGTTTATGGAGCGGCAGATTAGGGGTTAAAATAAATATGCAGGTGTCAGCGATAGCTGGGGCGGCAGAATAGGGGTTAATAAGTGTAAGGTTAGGGGTGTTTAGACTCGGGGTACATGTTAGAGTGTTAGGTGCAGACGTAGGAAGTGTTTCCCCATAGCAAACAATGGGGCTGCGTTAGGAGCTGAACGCGGCTTTTTTGCAGGTGTTAGGTTTTTTTTCAGCTCAAACAGCCCCATTGTTTTCTATGGGGGAATCGTGCACGAGCACGTTTTTGAAGCTGGACGCGTCCGTAAGCACCGCTGGTATCGAGAGTTGAAGTTGCGGTAAATTATGCTATACGCTCCTTTTTTGGAGCCTAACGCAGCCATTCTGTGAACTCTCAATACAAGCGGTATTTAAAAGGTGCAGCCAGAAAAAAGCATGCGTAGCTAACGCACCACTTCTAATGCAAAACTCCAAATCTAGGCCTATGTATCTTTATTTGAAAAAAGCAGGAATGTAAGCTTAGGAGCCAGCCCATTTGTGGTTCAGCACCCTTAGTAGTGCTTGCTGATTGGTGGCTACATTTAGGTTATAGGCTAAATGTAGGGGGTATAGGCTGATAATGATGAGTGTTAGATGCATCAAGAGGCTTGGGGGATGTTGTCTAATGTTGATTTCCATATGAATCAATATTTGTTTTTATAAACATTCAAAAAATGGATGAGATACAAAGGGTTAAAGACTATGGGGCCTATCTATCAAGCTCCGTATAGAGCTTGAGTGCTCGTGTTTCTGGCGAGCCTAGAAACACCAGTTTTAAAGCAGCGGTCTAAAGACCGCTGCTCCACAACCTGTCTGCCTGCTCTGAGAAGGCAGACAGACATTGCCGCAATTTAACCCGATCAAATACGATTGGGTTGATTGACACCCCCTGCTAGCGGCCGATTGGCCGCGAATCTGCAGGTGGCGGGGTTGCACCAGCAGTTCACAAAAGCTGCTGGTGCAATGCTGTATGCGAAGAACGTATTGCTCTCCGCATTCAGCGAGGTCTGTCGGACATGATCCGCTGATCGGATCATGTCGGACAGACACATATTAAATAGTCCCCTATGGATGTAACGGGGTAATGCTGGTGTCTTACCAAGGGCAGTATTTATGCTTAACCATAGCAGCTGTGGTTCAAGAACTTAATATTTTAGGGGCTAATTGTGAGAGCTAACAAAGGTGGTGAACATAATATATGGAGTCCTTCACAGCTCAACAGTGGTGCTACAAATGCATTTGGAGGTGCATAGCAACCCTCAGCACCCCATATTAACTGCCATTAAACAGCTTGATTCAGCTTGAGGTTAATGTTTAGCACCAAAGGTTAGGTGTCATGAAGACTAGATTGCCTTACATCTACTAGCTGCACAGTTAAGAAGCACAACTCATTTGGGAAATGTTCTGTCTTTGGGTATTTTCTTGAGACAGTTAATAAATTATTTCTAAGTTATAATATATATATACAATAATATTGTTAATCATATAAGATTGGTAATATTGCCAATACTGACAACAAACAAGTGAGAAAAAAATAGAAACTATTTAAATGCATAAACATTTTACACAGTTAAAACTTCTTAGTGATCAAGAAAATCAAAGGTGTAGTATCACAACGTTGGTTTAAATGGACATTAAAAATTGAATAAATGCTAGTTATATCAATGTGTTGAAAGCTAAGATTAGTCTGAGAATCATTAGTGGACCCAATGAACAGAGGGCCCTGGCGCAAAACAATTTTTGGGCTCTCCAAAGGTAACTCAGTAGCAAGTAATAGCAATAATAATAATATTTTACATGCTGCCCTGTAGAATGATTTGGAGGAAATATATAGAAAGAAAGACCAGCAACCTGCACTAATAAAAGGCTCCCCTGCATTTAGATTCTAAACATTCTGCACATGCCTATGTAAACTGGCTGCTATACCCACCCCCCCAGTAGGGATGGGTGTATGTGCTGAACGTTAAATTTATTTGATAGAACGAATAGTCCTATGGACATTCCTTTTTGACAATCAAATGTTGATAAGAATGAAAATCCATTAAAATTGAATGTTATTTCCAGTTTTCAAATTTTATTTTCGTTTTTTTCGAATGTTCATAGTTGGATCGAATATGAACATTCGACATTTCGAATGTAACATCCAATTTAACAAATACTATTCAGAAGTTTAATAGTTCATGTGATAGGGAATTTAGTAAATTGATACATAATAGATACAAATATATCAATTTGAATATTTCTATTTTGAATATTGCATAATTTGAATATTACATTTAAAGAAAGCATTAGAATTACTATTACATTAAACGAATGTTAGACTGTTGTACAAACATTTGAAATTTGAAATAAACGAATAAATGTGTTAAAATTTGTTTACATTTTCAAATGTTGCAAAACATTCACCCATCCCTACCCCCCAGCACTTGGGCCCTGGTGCGACGGCCCCTGTTGCACTAATGGTAGTGCCGCCCCTGCTGAGAATAATACATTTGAGAATACATTTTTTAATTATATTTGTTGTTTAAATATTAAATAAAAAAAGATAAAGTTTTAGCTTATATACAGTGATGGGTGTTGCCACAATATAACTTAGGTTTCCCTTGGCCTAAAATCATGTTCTTCTTATCAAGTCTTCTCTGCTAAAATTAATTAGGAACCGTTATCAATGAGACTATGAGAATATTAGTAACCAGGTTTTTTTTATTATTATTTTTTTTTTTACATATTTTAATGATAAACATAGAAATAAAATTATCTAGATATCACTTGATAAAACTGACCAGAGACAGACCTCCTCTTAAAGGTATGGCCAAAATTGAAGACTACCTTTTTAGACCTTGCGGAAGACCCTACATACTGACTTCTTCCATTCTTTTTGATTGTTCAGAACAGGATGATTAACAAGGCAATGAATCCTGGTAGGTATCATCTAGGAATATAAACCAAAATAAAGAATTCTCTGCATTTTGGGCATAATTTCTAAGCTTGGCTCATTGTAGCTAATATATACTGAGGTGAATACAAAGCCTGCAAAGAAGACTCTAGTGGACAGTCAAAGCTTTAGACGACATTCAGTGCTTCATTCCTCTGTTAAAAGGGACATTGTACACTAGATTTGTATTTGCATAAATGTTTTGTAGATTATCTATTTATATAGCCCATCTGGGTGTGTTTTTGTAATAATGTATAGTTTGCTTATTTCTAAATAACATTGTGCCGATTTTCAGACTCCTAACCAAGTCACAAAGTTGTAGATGTATACTGATGTCTACAGACTCCTCTTTGCTCCTGTTTGTCTAGCGGTAGGGGGGGAGTGTCTGCTCGTCCTGCTTTCTAAGCCCATGTCAGTGGGTGTCCCAGCCTAACCTCATCAACAGTGCTAAATTGGGAGCTTCTAAGTACGTTTTTTAACGGTTTTATACTTTGATTTTTGTATCAGTATCTGTACACATTCTTCTTTAAAGTAATGTCTATTACACGCAGTTAAATGAAAATTTGTGTATTCTGTCCCTTTAAGAAGGGAAGAGGAGAAAAACAGAGCAAAGAATGGAAGGAGTTAAGATTGGTAACCATCTTTATGATGGGAGGTAGAATTATTACATGTATCTCCAATTATGCTTTACCAAAATATATTTGTTATTTAAATGGTATTCATTATAAATACCTTAAAATCGAAACAAGGAAAATATTGTTAGTTTTTTGTTTTTGTTTCCTACAGGCTACTGTGTAATTGAAATATTGTGTGTTGTTATTTTAATCTATTTAATTCAAATACTAAGAATAAATTGTTTAGGAGACATTAAATAATAAAAGCCATATTTTCATCTTTAAAATAAACATCCTTAAGGGACCACTTAGACAACAAAAAAATATGTTTGTATTTGAAGAGATTAAACATTTTAAAATTAATTATCCAAAGACTTTGAACATGCACTTTACCAATTAGGTTAATTTATAGACATATAAACTGTATGCAGTAAATCTAAAAAGTATTAAGATAATATTGAAAAGAAAAAAGTAAATAACATTTCATCTTGCATACAAATCATGAGTGATTATCCACTTGTACAGAAAAATGTGAACCTGAAATGATAAACTTAAGTATTCTAACCAGACCGTAATACCTCTCCATAATAAAATCACTATATATAAACTGATTTAATTTAATAACCAAAACACTGAAAACAATAAAGGCGCTCAATACACCCATTATTAGAGAACAAATTAAATTAAATATATAGGGACAGATTACAAGTGGAGCGCTATTTAACACTCCTGCTCGAGCGTTAACTGTGCTAGAAGTAAGCTTTTTGCGCCCCTCGGGTTGCACTCATATTATGAGTTGAAAGTTAACTGTTTTTGACTGTGCGTTAACCCAAAAAGTGCAAAATGCCTAAGTTAGAATATGCGTGTTCACGTATTCCACAATGAAAGTCAATGGAGAAAAAAAGTGGAAAAAAACAAACACCCCACTCTCGCGCTAACCCAATAGCATATTACACTAACCCGACATGAAAAAATGAATATTACACATTCCAATGTTCTTCACATAACAGAATATGCTCTATTTATTCTTAAATAAATATTTCATATATATATATTTGATGTATTTTGGTACAATATATATCAATACATACATACATATATATATATATCAGAATAGAAGAAAGGGAAGAATGTTAAGGGCGCACCGTGTAACCTCCAATGTTATGTATGTTTTGTAAATGGTAATGTAATAGCAAATAGTGGACCTAAGTATAAAACATCCAAAAAAGAATATCAAGTGAATCCATTAAAAATAAAAATAAATATAAATGTAGATATAAATAGATACAATTAAATATAAAATGCACAGGTCTCCTCTATCATAGAGTATTGTTAAATATAAAATAATACAGTATAGAACCTCGTTAGAAATTCATAAAAGCAATAGAAAATAAATTAAT
Organism: Bombina bombina; assembly: GCF_027579735.1. Classification (NCBI taxonomy): domain Eukaryota; kingdom Metazoa; phylum Chordata; class Amphibia; order Anura; family Bombinatoridae; genus Bombina; species Bombina bombina. Next base: position 99,959,209 of record NC_069507.1, read on the forward strand.
TAGAAACAATTACATATATACAATACAATATTAAAACAATATTAGTACTTGTTCTAAAAATTATTCAAAACAAAATAAAATTCAGAACACATTCCATAAGTGTAATATTAAAACAATATTAAAAACAGTAAGCAATGTTATAGTACAAAAAAGTAACAAAAATAAAAAACGTGATAGAAATGACGACAATAATATTTGTATTAGTATTGAAACATAAATATTAAAACAAGTATAGTGATAAGTTCAGTGTTGTCTTACAGCGCTAAAGATATAGACCTGTAGCTCCTGTCTGGAGTGGGTCCCCAAATACCCACAAATGGAAAGGTATGCAAAATAGTGGTCAGAGAGGAGCGCCAATTGAAGGCAAGGTCCGATAGGATTGAGTGTGAATAATGTAATAGTGGTTCGTATAAATAACGATATAGCACTATAGCTCAGCTACAATTATGGTGATTGTGCTGCATTAATGTATAGATTAAAACATATGTGTGGCACAAGATGATTCATAAAAGTATTTAATACATATTGAACATTTAAAACATAGGTATCATTAAAACAAATATATTATTAACAGAACGGCAAGAAATGGTGTATAAAAGCATATAAAAACAGAAAACACGCGTGTGTAGCTTGTTCACTACAGGTTTGTAGTGATATATCATAAAATGGGTTGCCTAAGTGTGAACCTCATACTGGAATAAGCACTAAATATTGACTAAATATTGATGGTGCTAAATGTTGGAAGTGCTGGAATGCCAGCAGATATATATAGAGTTTCTAACACATATATATACAGTGTCTCATATATAGTTATATTAACATAGACAGGGAAATAATAGCAATTAACATAAAAAAGGATAATGTCCAGTTGTCACTTCAAAAGATAAGAAATGTGAAAAAAGTTCTTTTATATATATCCAAAAAATGAAAAGTTAATAAACCATCCAATTTGGTGTGATCCAAAATCGTGATACAAATAAATCCAAAACAATATAAATCCAAAAATTTTTTTTAAAAGTAATTAATCCAAAAGTTCAATCCAAAATAGTGATAGAAATAAATCCATAAAAAATTGATAAAAAATCCAAAAGTTAAATCAACTAGTGTGTACACAAACTAGTGAGAGTGATCACAGAAAAGGTATTGGTTGACATCTAAATCAATTCTGGATGTGAAAAAAGTATTTGGTCATAAATTAAAGTAGAAAGGAATTGTAATCCCATGTAGAAAGTTGTGAAGAAGAAAAATAGAAAAAAGAATACAAAAAATAAAAATAAAAATAATTCTGGGAAGTCTTCAAAAACTGTAGATGAAAAATAATAACATAGTATAGTACTGTATTAGAATTCAATAATCAAGGAAAATAGCTCACCATAACTTTGTCAACGCATTTCGGCCCACAGGAGAGGCCTTTATCAAGACTATGGTATGGTGTGGGTGAGCTAAGATCTTTATACCCCTCTCTAACCAATCATATTACACTCGGATTGCGCCAAATTTTCGCGCCAAAATCGTAATACCGGAAGTAATAAACCAGAAGTGTTTATCTGTATATTGAAATGGTTCAGTTCCATCTTTATGATATTCTTATTTGTTAGTTAAAAAGAGGCTTATGTGGGAACACTGTCTTAGATGTTCTTAATATATTCTTTCAATTGCCCTGTGTATTTACCATGTTGGTTCTGTTTGTGGTAAGCAGTTGCGCTTTACCGGAAGTTGTTAAACCGGAAGTAGCGAGAATTGTAAACATCCGGTGGAGCTATGCCGGATGTTGCGCTTTACCGGATATGGTTAGACCGGAAGTAGCGCTTTACTGGATATGGTTGGACCGGAAGTGGCAAAAAAGTAAACAGAGCCAATATCTATAATCTGAGATTTTGATTCCTTTTTGGTATACATAAAAATTGATTGGTTAGAGTGTCCGGTAGATGTATAAAGAGTATGTGTGTGTCTATCTATATCACGTATATAGCATACATGATGTTGATTTCTGGAAACTTTTATTTTCCATTATCAATCTAGTTACAACTAGCTTAATAGTTAAATAGTTATGGGCGCAATATAGTAAACTTATATTGAAATAAAATACGGATAGAGAGGAAACTTGTCTTTTATCTAAGTGTTTTGATAGTAATTTTAAGATAAATAGAGACTGGTTTAGGAGAAATGTAGGGATCTAATTGGTTAGTTTTATGTTAATGAATTAAAAAATGTGGTGGGGGATACTCTTAATTCAAGTATCTACATATAAGGTATATTGTTTAGGTGCCCGTTTAATTAGCATATATATGTGTGATTGGTTCTTAGCCTAGTTGGCATATACTGAGAATCAATTATAGGTGGTATAATCTATTTGTTAGTCGATGTGTATGTGCCTCCAGTTTTCTTATCAGTATTACCTTATGTTGCTGCTATATTAGTATAGGAACATATCTCCCCACTACAAGTGATGTCTTAAATTGTATCTTTATCCTTGTAGAAGGTCAGGCTTTGATTATTTTTAACCTGCTAGGTTAAATATCTTAAATAACGAGGCTACTAAAGTAAGTGTTGAATCTAATATGGCTAATTGTTTCTCCTATATTCCGTACACTGTTGATGTATTAGGGGGTTATATCTTATTGATATTGTTGGCATCTGAAAGGTCCCTCAGCTCAATTATAGGGTTCTTTCTAGGGCTAATCATATAAACGTATGGATGAAGCAGTGGGACTGGATGGATTTGCCTAAAAGATCCTTATGTAGATCCATATGGGTCATCTTCATTAGATATATTTTGAAGGTATGTGAGTCTTATTGTGTCACATGTTGACCACAGTGTATTTTCTTAGATGTATTCCTTCTATGTAGGGGCAAAAATGTTTCGGATAGGTGTCTAAGGGTCAAGATCATGTGTGTTTCAGACTTAGCAAATGTGAGAGGTCCTCCTTGTTGTTCAAACCCTTCGGGTAGAGGCAGTCCAACTCAAAAATCCATCTGGATTCCGCAATCAGAAGCTTCTTTTCATAATTGCCTCCCCTCCAATTAGGCTTTATTATCTGGATACCATAGAAGTTCAAATCCTTGATGTTTCCTTTGTGTTTAATAGAGAAGTGTCTGTACAGTGCGGTGTCCGTGCTGCCATGTTCAATCTGTAACAGATGTTCCCGTATTCTATCCTTCAGACATCTTGAGGTCTGTCCGATATAATGAAGTCCACAACTGCATTGTACTATGTAAATTACCCCCTTGCTGCTGCATCTTATCAAGTCCTTAATTTCATGTTTGATATTAGAGTTATGTGGGGAGAAGTTTTTTGTCTTCAAGCCTCTCTTACACGCCTTGCAGCTCGGGCATGGAAAAAATCCCTTAATGGATTTCCCTGATATGTCTTTCACCTGTGTTGTTGTTGGGCGTGGAATACTAGGAGATATAATATTCTTAAGATTATCTGACTTTCTGTAGATACATTTTGGCCTGTCGATGAGTGTTTCGCCAATTGTATCATCATCCTTCAGTAGGTGCCAATGCTTTTCTATTATTTTCTCTATAGTACGCCTATTTTTGCTGTACTGCGTTATAAAAGCAACATCTATAGAGTTAATGTTGGTGTCTCTCCCAATCTTCTTGTCTTTGTACTTAAGAAGTTCCTTACAATCCCTTTGCCTAACCTCTTCTATGTCCTTGTTGAGTTTCTCCTCTTCATATCCTCTCTCCAGGAAGCGTGTTTTCAGTTCTTCCGCCTGGGTTTCCCATAGATTATGGTCCGAACAGTTCTTTTTCAATCTTAGTAACTGTCCTTTAGGTATATTCTCCTTCCATTTGGAGTGATGGCAACTTTCCCTGTGGACATAGTTGTTACAGTCCACAGGCTTAAAATATGTTGAGGTCTTGAGTTTCCCATTTTCAATGGTTATTCTTAGATCAAGGAATGTGATCTCGTTGTGGCTGATCTCATAAGTAAATTTTAGGTTGTTGGTGTTGTTGTTCATAACACTTTTAGTATATTCTAAATCTTCTTTGGAGCCTTTCCATATCAGAAGGATGTCATCAATATATCTGTGGTAGGAGACCAGTTCCGAGCCGGCTGGGCAGGACTCCCAAAATATGTGTTCCCATTTGCCCATGTAGAGGTTCGCGTAGCTCGGCGCGAACCTGGTCCCCATGGCGGTACCGCACAGCTGTCTATAGAATTTTCCGTCGTGATGGAAATAATTGTGCGTTAGAATGTAGCTGATCCCTTCTAGGATGAAGGTCTTCTGCAGTTCCGGCACTGTATGGTCCTTCTTTAGAAAGTACTCTACAGCTTCTCGACCTCCCTTATGCGGTATGCAGGTATATAGGGAGGTGACGTCACAGGTGGCAAGTAGGTAGTTGTCTTTCCATTCTGTGTTCTCCAGAATATTCAGAACCTGGGATGATTCTCTCACGTACGATGGTAGTTGTGTCACATATTTCTGCAAATTCTTGTCTAGATATTCAGACAGATTGCTGGTTAGAGACCCTATGCCGGATATGATGGGTCTTCCCGGAGGGTTGTGGAGAGTCTTGTGGATTTTTGGGAGGTAGTAGAAAACGGGAGTGATGGGATACTCCACGCTTATATATCTAAATTCTTTGTGATTTAGTATATTATTACTATGTGCCTCTCCTAGAATCCTATCTAGTTCTTTCTTATAACCACCTACGGGGTTGTTCCTCATAACTTCGTAAGTCTTGGTGTCCGACAGAATTCTTCTGCATTCTGTATAATAGTCTTCTTTATTCAGGACTACTATGCCGCCCCCCTTGTCGGCAGGTTTGATCACTAGGTTTCTGTTCTTTTCCAGTGCTCTGATGGTTTGCATTTGACTCTTAGATAGATTGTGCTTATGTTTCGACAGTTGGTTCTGACTGATTTTTCTCAAGTCGTTACATACCATCGTCTCAAATGTTTCGATGGCATTGCCCTTGCTGGATGTAGGGTAAAAAGATGAACTAGGCTTCAAATCGGTATGTTGGTATGGATCCATAAGTCTATTGTCATATTCGAGAGGTGACTTCATAAAATGCCGTTTCAATGTTAGCTTTCTTGTAAACTGTTTGATGTTGACAAATGTGTCAAATTTGTTAAGGCCCTTAGAGGGGGCAAAAGAGAGGCCGTAGCTTAGAATAGAGTTTTCTTTGTCCGTTAGAGTAATGGAGCTGAGGTTATATATCCCCTTGGTGGTGACATTATTCTCTGGACTATTTTTGTGTTCTTTCTCAATCTTGCTATTTATTCTCCTTCCGCCCCTCTTTCCTCTGTGCTTATTCTTTTTTCCATAGGGTGCTGGAATTCGTCTGTGTTGGAATTCTTCCTCTTTAAGGAAGTTCTCTCTAGTTCTTTGGTCGTCAGTTGGTGTTTCACTAAAAAATGTCCAGAATTGGAGGCTATAGAAACGTCATTAGGATTGGCGCTAGAGGTTATATTTGCAGATGTGGAGTTTAACTGTCTCTGGTCGACTTGTCTGTTTACCCGGTTCTCTTTGTTATCACTGGGTCTTGACCCAGGCGGAAGAACTGAAAACACGCTTCCTGGAGAGAGGATATGAAGAAGAGAAACTCAACAAGGACATAGAAGAGGTTAGGCAAAGGGATCGTAAGGAACTTCTTAAGTACAAAGACAAGAAGATTGGGAGAGACACCAACATTAACTCTATAGATGTTGCTTTTATAACGCAGTACAGCGAAAATAGGCGTACTATAGAGAAAATAATAGAAAAGCATTGGCACCTACTGAAGGATGATGATACAATTGGCGAAACACTCATCGACAGGCCAAAATTTATCTACAGAAAGTCAGATAATCTTAAGAATATTATATCTCCTAGTATTCCACGCTTGAAGACAAAAAACTTCTCCCCACATAACTCTAATATCAAACATGAAATTAAGGACTTGATAAGATGCAGCAGCAAGGGGGTAATTTACATAGTACAATGCAGTTGTGGACTTCAATATATCGGACAGACCTCAAGATGTCTGAAAGATAGAATACGGGAACATCTGTTACAGATTGAACATGGCAGCACGGACACCGCACTGTACAGACACTTCTCTATTAAACACAAAGGAAACATCAAGGATTTGAACTTCTATGGTATCCAGATAATAAAGCCTAGTTGGAGGGGAGGTAATTATGAAAAGAAGCTTCTTATTGCGGAATCCAGATGGATTTTTGAGTTGGACTGCCTCTACCCGAAGGGTTTGAACAACAAGGAGGACCTCTCACATTTGCTAAGTCTGAAACACACATGATCTTGACCCTTAGACACCTATCCGAAACATTGTTGCCCCTACATAGAAGGAATACATCTAAGAAAATACACTGTGGTCAACATGTGACACCATAAGACTCACATACCTTCAAAATATATCTAATGAAGATGACCCATATGGATCTACATAAGGATCTCTTAGGCAAATCCATCCAGTCCCACTGCTTCATCCATACGTTTATATGATTAGCCCTAGAAAGAACCCTATAATTGAGCTGAGGGACCTTTCAGATGCCAACAATATCAATAAGATATAACCCCCTAATACATCAACAGTGTACGGAATATAGGAGAAACAATTAGCCATATTAGATTCGACACTTACTTTAGTAGCCTCGTTATTTAAGATATTTAACCTAGCAGGTTAAAAATAATCAAAGCCTGACCTTCTACAAGGATAAAGATACAATTTAAGACATCACTTGTAGTGGGGAGATATGTTCCTATACTAATATAGCAGCAACATAAGGTAATACTGATAAGAAAACTGGAGGCACATACACATTGACTAACAAATAGATTATACCACCTATAATTGATTCTCAGTATATGCCAACTAGGCTAAGAATCAATCACACATATATATGCTAATTAAAAGGGCACCTAAACGGGGGGCGGAGCCAACAGCGTGCAAGAGAGGTCGCAAATTTTCAGAGCTCCGGAGCACTTTGTGATAATAGGGACCTAAAACTGGACTTAAACTCGTTATTGACATTCAACACAAGGGGATTGCCTTTCTAATGCCCTATATGTTATTTGGAGGATGATCGCTTTGGCTGTGGGGGTGCTGGCACTGTACTAGCCCTGAGAGACTTTCCTACAAATTTCAAGAACGGCGGCCATTTTACCCTCCTCTTGGGAGCATAGCTGTCATGATGGATTCTAGACTAATACTTGCCGAAATTGGGAGACTTCTAGCCTATCACAGACAAACACTCTTTGCATCTGTACATAGCACCATTGTCCTGGAAGAAAAATGTGGACCTGCGACGATTAAGGTTCCGGTCTCGACCGAAGCGGCTTTTGCTAAGGGGGATGCTTTGGGGCCCCAGCATCCTCCATGCCCTCCTAGTTTTACGCCGGCTGAGACTGAGACATCAAGCAAGGCTGCAGTGATTACCGATATGACCGCATTACCTGAAGCGACTTCCAAAAGCCGAGCAAGTGTGGACTTCCCTGGCATAGAGTATGGGCCACAGGAAATTTTGCAGTATTGTGGCGCTCCTAATACCGCTTCTTATCTGGCCGTCGCTGGTATTTCCCCACTAGCCTTACAACTCAGATTGGCATCGCGTCAGTCGCCTTCTACCTACAATCAAGGCTGCATACCTAGTTCTTCCCGGCATCTCATTCCTGAGTTGCACACTGCAGAGGCACATTTCGAGCTTGAGACACGGAGGGTCAGAAGGGGTATTGGATAGAAAATACAGACTACTCTCTCTATAGATTGCCCTGGCAACAACACGGCAGACCCTACAAGAACTTCAACACCGGACAGCTGCACCATAGACCTCCTCTATATCTTATGTGGGCCCATCCTGGCTGAGATGCCGGACACTATATCTACTTACAATTACCGCTGCCTTCTATAACGAAATGCATGGGCTTGGAGCAGCGGGTTGCTAACTCCTATAAGGTTGCATCTCAAGCGGAGGCCATTACACCCAGTCAGAGAATATGGGCAATGTTATGTTTTTTTTTAAAGTTTTTCCCTTTAGATGATTGTTTTGACACCACTGCTGCTACATAGGTAGAATGTTTTCAGATATGAAGGACGTGTATAATCTCTGTTACCTCGTTTATGTTTTTGTATCTGTGTTCAATGATATTATCTTTGGCTTATGTTAACTCTTATTTAGAGTTTTAATCTACTAACCTATCTATCTGTAAAAGTGATTACAATTGACACAGGGGGACATAATGTATGACAACATGGTGCTTATTATGTTACCTTAGTGGGCTGGACCCATGTTAAAGCTCTTCTTTTAAGCACCCTGATCTCATACTATTGAAGTTTATCCTAATACTCTCCCCCATGCAATTATTTGATATATCATTTGTACTGTTGCAATCCTCCTACCAGACCATATGTATTAGTTTTGTGTATTTAGCTTCTTCTACCGCCCGCATTTGCTGTATCTTCAGTTATTGCTCTTTGAGTGACTCCCCCACAAATCACACCCAAATAGTGGTAAATGCATTTTTAGGGAGGAAGTGTTCTGATATATATAAAACTCAGTTGGTGGTGTCAAGATCTTATCTTATTAGCATTAATATTCATTTACCATGTTTCAAGAGCTTCTGTATTAATCTCAGCCCTCTTGAGGTTTTAATTATATAACAAATATGTCACCTTTACATGTTTCACACAACCTGTGAGATTATTTGCTATTTGCTGTAACCCTATACCTTTTCTGTCTGAGCCTTCTAAACAGGGAATTTACCTGTAGTATCTTATCTCACAGGTGCTAACCCTAAATACATATAGTTTACTGACTGTTTTACCTTACTCTTTTGTATGAGACTTTGGTCTTTTAGGCTATAAATTTTATGCATTGTATATAGCCTACCACCCCCCCCCCCCCAGTTAAGGAATGTACCTCCTATTTTAGGAGGGCTAACTTTGCGGCTTCTCTAGCCTATGCCGCACCCTTACAACTAGTTATGCTACAACAGTTGTTGTTATAAATGCAAATATACATTATAAAGGAATAGTTAAGTGCAAGAACTCTAAGAACTGACAAATAAAAAATAAATAAAATGGAAGTTCAATATTTGGGATCCAAGAGTGGTCTCTTTCAGTCAGGGGATACCTCCTATAGCTTTGCACTCTCTATCTTAATATGGGGCCCGTAAGCGGCCTTAAGTATTATCCAGGAGGTACACACCCATGATAGGCAAGCATTTCATCTATACCCCCATGATATGTCATTATTGTGTATTGTTTGCCTTAATTTCCTATTGCTTGTATGTTTCTTTCCAGTGAATCTATATGTTTCCGCTTTGATGACATGACATGCATGTAAGCTTTTATTTGAACTTCAATAAAAATTATTTAAAAAAAAAAATAAAAATAAAAAAATAACTATTTATGTGTATGTATGTATATATATATACATATATATATATATGTATGTGTGTATATATATGTATATATATATATCTGTATATATCTATACCTATACAAATTAATATACATTTATATGTATAGAAATTAATATTACTAAAAATTAATCAGAAATATATAGAAATATTTATTTAACAGAAAAAAGAACAAATACTTCTATGTGAAGAACATTGGAATTTGAAATGTTGATCATTCATGTTGGGTTTAGCACTCTTGAATAAACTTGGTTGGGTTAGCCCGTGAAAAAAAAAAAAAAAAAAAGGGCACCTAAACAATATACCTTATATGTAGATACTTGAATTAAGAGTATCCCCCACCACATTTTTTAATTCATTAACATAAAACTAACCAATTAGATCCCTACATTTCTCCTAAACCAGTCTCTATTACTATCAAAACACTTAGATAAAAGACAAGTTTCCTCTCTATCCGTATTTTATTTCAATATAAGTTTACTATATTGCGCCCATAACTATTTAACTATTAAGCTAGTTGTAACTAGATTGATAATGGAAAATAAAAGTTTCCAGAATTCAACATCATGTATGCTATATACGTGATATAGATAGACACACACATACTCTTTATACATCTACCGGACACTCTAACCAATCAATTTTTATGTATACCAAAAAGGAATCAAAATCTCAGATTATAGATATCGTCTCTGTTTACTTTTTTGCCACTTCCGGTCCAACCATATCCAGTAAAGCGCTACTTCCGGTCTAACCATATCTGGTAAAGCGCAACATCTGGCATAGCTCCACCGGATGTTTACAATTTTCGCTACTTCCGGTTTAACAACTTCCTGTAAAGCGCAACTGCTTACCACAAACAGAACCAACATGGTAAATACACAGGGCAATTGAAAGAATATATTAAGAACATCTAAGACAGTGTTCCCACATAAGCCTCTTTTTAACTAACAAATAAGAATATCATAAAGATGGAACTGAACCATTTCAATATACAGATAAACACTTCTGGTTTATTACTTCCGGTATTACGATTTTGGCGCGAAAATTTGGCGCAATCCGAGTGTAATATGATTGGTTAGAGAGGGGTATAAAGATCTTAGCTCACCCACACCATACCATAGTCTTGATAAAGGCCTCTCCTGTGGGCCGAAACGCGTTGACAAAGTTATGGTGAGCTATTTTCCTTGATTATTGAATTCTAATACAGTACTATACTATGTTATTATTTTTCATCTACAGGTTTTGAAGACTTCCCAGAATTATTTTTATTTTTATTTTTTGTATTCTTTTTTCTATTTTTCTTCTTCACAACTTTCTACATGGGATTACAATTCCTTTCTACTTTAATTTATGACCAAATACTTTTTTCACATCCAGAATTGATTTAGATGTCAACCAATACCTTTTCTGTGATCACTCTCACTAGTTTGTGTACACACTAGTTGATTTAACTTTTGGATTTTTTATCAATTTTTTTATGGATTTATTTCTATCACTATTTTGTATTGAACTTTTGGATTAATTACTTTTTAAAAAAAAATTGGATTTATATTGTTTTGGATTTATTTGTATCACGATTTTGGATCACACCAAATTGGATGGTTTATTAACTTTTCATTTTTTGGATATATATAAAAGAACTTTTTTCACATTTCTTATCTTTTGAAGTGACAACTGGACATTATCCTTTTTTATGTTAATTGCTATTATTTCCCTGTCTATGTTAATATAACTATATATGAGACACTGTATATATATGTGTTAGAAACTCTATATATATCTGCTGGCATTCCAGCACTTCCAACATTTAGCACCATCAATATTTAGTCAATATTTAGTGCTTATTCCAGTATGAGGTTCACACTTAGGCAACCCATTTTATGATATATCACTACAAACCTGTAGTGAACAAGCTACACACGCGTGTTTTCTGTTTTTATATGCTTTTATACACCATTTCTTGCCGTTCTGTTAATAATATATTTGTTTTAATTAGGGTTGCACCGATACCGATACTAGTATCGGTATCGGTACCGATACCAAGTATTTGCATGAGTACTTGTACTCATACAAATGCACCGATACTTAAACCGATACCTCCACTTCCTACCCTTATGCTATCTTGTGGCGTTTTTTCAGCTGTAGGTTCCCATTTCATTTTAAACTGGAGTGGAGACTAAACTAAAAATTGTTTACTACTATTCTGCCAATACAAATTGCTGTTATTTGTATTATTGTAGGAGAGATCACTGTACCTTGTTCAGACAAACCCCTGAAGTACGGGGCAGTTAATAAACAGATTTCCAGCTTTGGCTAAAATGGCCCAAAAATATCGTTCTGCCCCATGCAGTAGTGTGGAAAGTGAAAGACTGTTCAACTTAGAGTCGAACCTCCATACAAATGTCAGATTGATGTTATATAACAGCCCTACAACCCAATTGTATCACCCCTTTAAATGTAATATTTTATTGTAATATTTTTTATTTATAAACATGTTCAGTGAACTTTGTGACAAATAAAACTGTTTTATTATTTCATAATGTCTTTTAAATTACAGTACTTTATAATTATAAAGAAGGAATCTTAAATAATTAGTCTGTATTGTGATTGGTAAAATGTCACATGACATTAAAAAAAAAAGTATCGTAATTGGTATCGGCGAGTATTTGAAAACAAGTATCGGTACTTGTACTCGGTCATAAAAAAATGGTATCGGTGCAACCCTAGTTTTAATGATACCTATGTTTTAAATGTTCAATATGTATTAAATACTTTTATGTATCATCTTGTGCCACACATATGTTTTAATCCATACATTAATGCAGCACAATCACCATAATTGTAGCTGAGCTATAGTGCTATATCGTTATTTATACGAACCACTATTACATTATTCACACTCAATCCTATCGGACCTTGCCTTCAATTGGCGCTCCTCTCTGACCACTATTTTGCATAAATATTAAAACACCAGTGTAGCTGCCATAGATATAGGAAGCGTAGTGCTAAAACAAAAGGAAGTTAATAGTGATCTTATCGGTATCCAAAATATGAATTCCCAGTGCCTGGAGTATAAAGCTCCCTTTCAGGGGTTCTACTTACTCTCCTTAACCTCAATCCGTATGAGGTAAGTAATAGATGTTGTTTTGCTGTATCGGTGAATTGGGAAAGGTCCAGTATTACACTTCTCCGCTATAGATTCTTTCACAAGCCAGGACATCTGCTCATCAGTTTATCTGGGACATAAGCTGTGATTAGGAGTTAAAGAGCCAGAGAAGACACAGCAACAAATATACCTGGAAGCCAGAGAAAGTTTTCTACTTGCTACTGTGCGACACTTACCTCATACGGATTGAGGTTAAGGAGAGTAAGTAGAACCTCTGAAGGGGAGCTTTATACTCCAGGCACTGGGAATTCATATTTTGGATACCGATAAGATCACTATTAACTTCCTTTTGTTTTAGCACTACGCTTCCTATATCTATGGCAGCTACACTGGTGTTTTAATATTTATGTTTCAATACTAATACCAATATTATTGTCATCATTTCTATCACGTTTTTTATTTTTGTTACTTTTTTGTACTATAACATTGCTTACTGTTTTTAATATTGTTTTAATATTACACTTATGGAATGTGTTCTGAATTTTATTTTGTTTTGAATAATTTTTAGAACAAGTACTAATATTGTTTCAATATTGTATTGTATATATGTAATTGTTTCTAATTAATTTATTTTCTATTGCTTTTATGAATTTCTAACGAGGTTCTATACTGTATTATTTTATATTTAACAATACTCTATGATAGAGGAGACCTGTGCATTTTATATTTAATTGTATCTATTTATATCTACATTTATATTTATTTTTATTTTTAGTGGATTCACTTGATATTCTTTTTTGGATGTTTTATACTTGGGTCCACTATTTGCTATTATATTACCATTTATTATACATAACATTGGAGGTTACACGGTGTGCCCTTAACATTCTTCCCTTTCTTCTATTCTGATACTAATTTTCATATTGGAGCTAGGGGTCTTGGGAGCCCACAGCTTCGATAGGTAGTTTGAGGCGGCACTGGTACTATTCTAGCTTTACTGGCTTTTCTCTGTCCAGCTGACTGCCTTTTTTGCGCCATAATCACAACTCTGTTTCTTTTTAATACATATATATATGTATACTATATATATATATATATATATATATATATATATATATATACACACACATGATTAGATATAGATATATACATATGCAGTATATATATATATATATATATATATAGATAGATAGATAGATAGATAGATAGATAGATAGATAGATAGATAGATAGATAGATACATAGATACATAGATACATAGATATATGAATATAAATTATTTACAGTAAATACATAGTTTAAACCTTTATTAAATATGAATATTGTATAAATATTTTTTTCTTCATGTTTCCATCTACTTAACTGCAAAGAGCTCCAATGCACTTACATATATGTCTTTATATATATATATATATATATATATAGTATACAGGTAGATCCAAAGCACAAATCCCTAGGCAGGTTTAAAAAGTAGTAAAAGTAAAAAAAAAACTTTATTTCCAAACTCGTAAAAACATCAGATGTTGCATAGGATAGGCAGTACATAGCCGTGTTCCTCAGCAGACATGTTTCGTGCACTCTGCACTTGTTCACTGCATAAAGGAACATCAGCTCTTTCCGGCTTTTTATACAACATTTTTAAAGGTATATACCACTTTAATATTGCATATCATTTTACATTCCTCAACACATTTATCCTGGCTACTATTTATACAATACTAATGTTAAACAAATAGTGTTTCAAAAATAATTTTAACAAACCCTATAAAAATAATATTTTTTTAGTTTTAATTATTCTCAAAGATTTATTCAAATTCTCACTATTGCTATATATATATATATATATATATATATATATATATATATATATATATATATATATATATAACTTAGGAATTAACACTATTGTTTTGATACCTGTCAATCTTATGATCATGTGACTATACATTTTTCCTAAATATATAAGTCAATATCCCTCCTGAAATTAAGACCACCTGGGACGGAGGTGTTAAGGGTAAAAATCCAAAAAACCTCTCTCAGGTTCAATTTATTTTCCCTATTTCCCCCTCTTTTCCACTTGGGTACATGATAAATACCCTGTACTTCCAAAAGCTTTGGATCAGAATTATGATATTCTCTAAAATGTTTAGCAATTGGAGTAGTAGAGTTTTCATCCTCAATGGATCTTAGATGTTGTAACACTCTATCCTTTAGGGGTCTCTTAGTTCTCCTTACATATTGTTTCAAGCATCCCCTGCATGTAAGGAGATAAATTACATGCGTTGTACTACAATTTATATGGAATTTAATCTCATGTGTACGGCTCGTGGTGGTGGACCTACAACTGTTTCCTTCCAATACATGATCACATGTTTTGCAGATGTTTTTTTCTACATTTGAAAAAGCCTTTCTGCTGTTTTATCCAACAAGTATTGTTCTCTTTTGGAAGGTCTGATGGTGACACAAAGTTACCTATTGATTTGCACTTTTTGGAAATAAATTCACATCCATTATCTGTTATTTTCTTCATGACAGGATCAGCACTCAGTATCGGGATACTCTCTCTGATGATTTTACATATCTCCCCATACTGTGTGCTGTAGGCCGTGATTAATTTTTTCGTGTTTCCATCTACTTAACTGCAAAGGGCTCCAATGCACTTACATATATATATATATATATATATATATATATATATATATATATATATGTGTGTGTGTGTGTGTACATATGTATTTATGTGTTTATATGTGTATACTGTATATACACATATAAATGCATAAATACAAATGTATACATACATAGATGCATACATTCAGCTTAGATTATGGCCATGAGCTGAAACCGGTCAGCTGTCTATCCTTCCATTGGTTTTCCAACTACTTGCTAACTGTTTGTACGCTAATGTGGTTCAAGTTGTTACGAACCATATTTGTTATTTTGAGCATTTTTAAGCTGTAGCGTTCTATTTGAATAAATGCTACCTGACTTAATCAAAGCTCAATGCTCCTATCTGCTTATTTTTTGACATTGCTTATTGAATCCCTATTTAGTGAGCACGGCTGCCGTAGGCACACAATAGAGTGTTGCCTCCTCCCATATCCCATTCTTTGCTATAGAGTATGATTGACAAGGATTTCAACCTATCGTGTAGCAGTAGCAGGAGTGGGTGACATCCAAAAGAGGGTGTGTCCATTAACATAATACTACACGCCAAAGAGTGGTGTCCCGACTGTGGGGAAAGAAGAGTTGTTTTGGATACCACTGCCTTGCCTTTAACTGAGACATTGTCCTGGGGCCCAAGGTAGGATACACTACATTGTTTCACTGGGTCCATATTGTTGTGGGGATTGGCACGTAACACCTTATGACCGGACAAGGATAACCTGCTACCTGACGCTACTTGGCATAGGTACCTCATTGGAGGACATTGACTATATCATATGGACAAATGTTGCTGACACTCACTAGCATTCCTCATTATTAGCCCATTGGGTTATGAATTGGGCATTGGATGTATAACCATATAATTCTCAAACTGTGGGTTATTCAGTGTATACAGGTATATGGGCTTTTGTTTTTGTACATACATAGACACACACACACACACACACACATATATATATATATATATATATACACATACATACATATACATCTTTAGACATGTATATGTATGTATCTATGTTAAAGTCCTTTGCCTGCTTTTTATTCTAACACCTGAGACCTCATATCTTTGAGCCCTTATAACTTTTGTGTGCAATATTTTTATAAAATAATTTTTCTTAGATAGTGTTATTATAAGTGTAACTGTACTTTTTAATGTATTTTTGATTTGTTTTGTGCATCTTTTTAGTTTTACAAACACCAGCGATAAGCCCCTTATTGTTTGCGACCCACTCGTAATCTGGTCCACAGTACAATATTCATATCAAAATAACTGTGAAAGGAAAGCAAGTATGTAAATTATGAGTTATATGTCATGCTGTTTTAAAAAACATTCAACAATAAAGTTTGACAAAAATTAAATTAAAGCCAACATAGAAAAAGGCAGTTCAATCTGTTATTATCATCCTATAATATAAAAGGCCAGGTATTTTTGTCCGAAGCTGTCATGCACAGTAGAGACTACGCGAGGACAAACATACCTGGCCTCGGATCAGACAGCAGCTGCAGAGAGGATGGGCGGGAGCTCCGTGATGGGGGCATGTCCAGGCGTGGGCACGGCGAGGGGGCATAACCGGGTGCGACCGTGGCTGGGGAGAGCAAAAGAGAGGAGGGGGAGAGAGAGCAAAGAGGGGGAGCAAAAGAGGGGGTAGAGAGAGCAAGAGAGCAAAAGAGGGGGTAGAGAGAGCAAAAGAGGGGGGGAGAGAGCAAATGAGGGGGCGAGAGAGCAAAAGAGAGGGTGGGAGAGCAAAAGAGAGAGTAGGAGAGAGCAAAAGAGAGGGTGGGAGAGAGAGCAAACAAGAGAGAGAGCAAAAGAGAGGGGGGAGAGAGAGCAAGAGAGGGGTGGGAGAGAGAGCAAAAGAGGGGGAGAGAGAGCAAAAGTGGGAGGAGAGCAAAAGAGGGGGATAGAAAGGAAAAGAGGGGGGATAGAGAGCACAAGAGGGGGAGATAGAACAAAAGAGGGGGGAGAGAACAAAAAAGAGGGGGGAGAGAGAGCAAAAGAGGGGGAGAGAGAGCAAAAGAGGGGGAGAGAGAGCAAAAGAGGGGTGGAGAGAGAGCAAAATAGAGTGTGGGAGAGAGAGAGCACAAAAGATAGTGTGGGAGAGAGCAAAATAGAGGGTGGGAGATAGAGAGAGAGCAAAAGAGAGGGTGGGAGAGAGAGACAGAGGAAAAGAGAGGGGTAGAGAGAGAGCAAAGGGGGAGCAAAAGAGTGGGGAAAGAGAGCAAGAGAGCAAAAGAGGGGGGAGAGAGAGCAAAAGAGGGGGAGAGAGAGCAAAAGAGGGGGAGAGAGAGCAAAAGAGGGGGGGGGAGAGAGCAAAAGAGAGGGTGGGAGAGAGCAAAAGAGAGGGTGGGAGAGAGAAAGAACAAAAGAGGGTGGGAAAGAGAGGGAGAACAAAAGAGAGGATGGGAGAGAGAGCAAAAGAGAGGGGTATAGAGAGAGCAAAAGAGAGAGGGGAGAGAGAGCAAAAGAGAGGGGAAGGAGAGAGCAAGAGAGGGGTGGAAGAGAGAGCAAAAGAGGGGGAGAGAGAGAAAGAGGGGGAAGAGAGCAAAAGAGGGGGGATACAAAGCAAAAGAGGGGGATAGAGAGCAAAAGAGGGGGAGAGAGAGCAAAAGAGGGGGGGAGAACAAAAAAGAGGGGGGAGAGCAAAAGAGGGGGGAGAGAGAGCAAAAGAGGGGTGGAGAGAGAGAGAGCAAAAGAGAGTGTGGGAGAGAGAGAGCACAAAAGAGTGTGGGGGAGAGAGCAAAATAGAGGGTGGGAGAGAGAGAGCAAAAGAGATGGTGGGATAGAGAGAGAGCGAGCAAAAGAGAGGGGGGGAGAGAGAGCAAAATAGAGAGGAGAGAGCAAGAGAACAAAAGAGAGTGGAGAGAGAGAGCAAGAGGCGGGAGAGAGCAAACGAGGGGGGAGAGAAAGAGCAAAAGAGAGGGGGAGAGAACAAAAGAGAGGGGGATAGAGCAAAAGAGAGGGGGAGAGAGTGAAAGAGGGAGAGAGAGAGCAAAAGAGAGGGGGAAGAGAGAGCAAAAGAAAGGGGGTGAGAGAGAGAAAAAGAGAAGGTGGGAGAGACAGCAAAAGAGAGGGGGAGAGAGAGAGCAAAAGAGAGGGGGAGAGAGAGAGCAAAAGAGAGGGGGAGAAAGAGCAAAAGAGATCGGAGAGAGAGAGCAAAAGAGAGGGGGGAGAAAGAGCAAAAGAGATCGGAGAGAGAGAGCAAAAGAGAGGGGGGAGAGAGAGAGCAAAAGAGAGGGGGGAGAGAGAGAGAGCAAAAGATAGGGGAGAGAGAGAGAGAGAGAGAGAGAGAGAGAGAGAGCAAAATATAGGGGGGAGAGAGAGAGAGAGTTAAGAGAGGGAGAGAGAGAGAGAGTGAAAGAGGGGGAGAGAGAGCAAAAGAGAGGGGGAGAGAGAGCAAAAGAAAGGGGGTGAGAGAGAGCAAAAGAGAGGGAGAGAGAGAGAGCAAAAGAGAGGGGAGAGAGAGCAAAAGAGACAGGGGAGAGCAAAAGAAAGGGGAAGAGAGAGCAAAAGAGAGCGGTGAGAGAGAGCAAAAGAGAGTGGGGAGAGAGAGCAAAAGAGAGAGAGAGAGAGCAAAAGAGAGGGGGGAGGGGGAGAGAGAAAGAGCAAAAGAGAGGGGGAGAGAGAGAGCAAAATAGAGGGTGGGAGAGAGAGTAAAAAAGAGGGGGAGAGAGAGAGCAAAAGAGAGGGGCCAGGGGGAGAGAGAGAGCAAAAGAAGTGGTGAGAGAGAGCAAAATAGAGGGGGAAGAGAGAGAGCAAAAGATAGGGGGGAGAGAGAGAGAGCAAAGAGAGGGAGAGAGAGAGAGTGAAAGAGGGGGAGAGAGAGCAAAAGAGAGGGGGAGAGAGAGCAAAAGAAAGGGGGTGAGAGAGAGCAAAAGAGAGGGAGAGAGAGAGCAAAAGAGAGGGGAGAGAGAGCAAAAGAGAGGGGGGAGAGCAAAATAAAGGGGGAGAGAGAGCAAAAGAGAGCGGGGAGAGAGAGCAAAAGAGAGTGGGGAGAGAGAGCCAATGAGAGGGAGAGAGAGAGAGCAAAAGAGAGGGGGGGAGGGGGAGAGAGAAAGATCAAAAGAGAGGGGGGGAGAGAAAGCAAAATAGAGGGTGGGAGAGAAGAGAAAGAGCAAAAGAGAGGTGGGAGAGAGAGTAAAAAAGAGGGGGAAGAGAGAGCATAAAATAGAGAGGGAAGAGAGAGAGCAAGAGACAGGAGAGAGAGAGAGCAAAAGAGAGGGGGAGAGAGAGAGCAAGAGAGGGGGAGAGAGAGAGAGAGGGGGAGAGAGAGAGAGAGAGAGCAAAGAGAGGGGAGAGAGAGAGAGCAAAAGAGAGGAGGAAAGAGAGATCGCAAAGAGAGGGGGGGAGAGCAAAAGAGAGGGGGGAGAGAGAGCAAATGAGAGGGGGGGAGAGAGAGAGATTGCAAAAGATAGGTGGAGAGAGAGCAAAAGAGAGGGGGAGAGAGAGAGCAAAAGAGAGGGAGAGAGAGTGAGCAAGGGGTGGGATCACTGTTCTGCAAAAAATGGCCCATGTAAATGGGCTTTAGGACTAGTTTTCTATAAAAATGTTAAAGGGACAGTAAAAACAAAATTAAACTTTTATGGTTCAGATAGAGCATGCAATTTTAAACACCTTTTCCAATTTATTTCTGTTATTAAATTTGCTTTTTTCTCTTGGTATCCCTTGTTGAAGAGTTAACCTAGCCTAGGTAGGCTGAGGAGTTTAGGAGTGTGCACGAGTCTTTAGCATTCTATGGTAGGAGTATTTGCAACTATGTATAACATTGCCATAAACACTGTTGAAATCACTGCTGCCAGATGGGTAAAGATACATCTATGCTACTGAGGTAATCTAGGGTTAACAAAGGATTCCAAGAAAACAAAGCTAAATTAATCACCAAAGTAAATTGGAAAGGTGTTTAAAAAATGTCATGCTCTATCTAATCCATAAAAGTTTAATTTTGACTTTATTGTCCCTTTTAAACACATATTAGTTTATAGCAATATTTATCAGAAATATTCTCCTTTCGGGTGGACTCCTCAAGCAGAATGAACTTTTGAAAAGCTTGGGTGTTCTCTACTCTGATACCTCGTTACCATTTATAGAGGAAGTGGTTGCATCAGAAAGTCCAATAGGGTTAAGTCCTCCAAAGAATTTATACAACAATGTGTCTTTTTCCTAGGAAACTGACTATTAAAAGTGAATAATTATGTTATGTTGATATATACAGCTAGCATTGGAGGAGTGGAGGGATATTTTAGATGGAGCTGCTCACCCTTTTACTATCCTTGGTTATTGTCTTATACTAAAATTCTGCCTATACAGGCTTGATTCCTATTATTTAATATTTAGTTTATCTTTTTTATATTAGCTAATGTAAAAAAATAGTAAAACAGACACTCACCATTTCATAGCTCCCATTTAGCAGAAGTACCTGAAACGATTTTGCGCCCGTTATATTCTGAGGCCATATAATTTTACAGGTAAATTTGTATTTATTTTAACTAGGTAGTTAGTAAATAGTTAATAACTATTTAATAACTATTCTACCTAGTTAAAATAAATACAAACTTAGCTGTGAAATAAAAATAAAACCTAAGCTAGATACACTGTAACTATTATTTATATTGTAGCTAGCTTAGGGTTTATTTTACAGGTAAGTATTTAGTTTTAAAAAGGAATTATTTAGTTATTAATAGTAGGTTTTATTTAGATTTATTTTAATTACATTAAAGTTAGTGGGTGTTAGGGTTAGACTTAGGGTTAGGGGTTAATAACTTTAGTATAGTGGCGGCGACGTTGGGGGCAGAAGATTAGGGGTTAATAAATGTAGGTAGGTGGCGGTGATGTTAGGGATGGCAGATTAGGGGTTAATAAGTATAATATAGGTGGCGGCAGTGGCGGGGGCGGCAGATTAGTGGTTAATAACTGTAATGTAGGTGGTGGCAACATTGTGGGCGGCAGATTAGGGGTTAATAAATGTAGGTAGGTGGTGGCGAGGTTGGGGGCGACAGATTAGGGGTTAATAATATTTAACTAGTGTTTACAATGCAGGAGTGCGGCGGTTTAGGGGTTAATATGTTTATTCTAGTGGTGGCGATATCGGGAGCGGCAGATTAGGGGTTAATGATTTTATTTTAGTGTTTGCGATGTGGGAGGGCCTCGGTTTAGGGGTTAATAGGTAGTTTATGGGTGTTAGTGTACTTTTTAGCACTTTAGTTATGAATTTTATGGTACATCTTTGTAGCGCAAAACTCATAACTACTGACTTTCAGTTTACGGTATGAATCTTGTAGTTTTAGGCTGTACCACTCACTTTTTGGCTGGACAGGCAAACTCGTAATACCAGCGCAAAAGGAAGTCCCATTGAAAAAGGACTTTTTAAAAGCTGCGGTAGTTACATTGCGTTACGGCCAAAAAAAGTGTGCGGTGCCCCTAAACCTGCAAAACTCGTAATACCAGCGGTAGTGAAAAAGAGCCTTAACGCTGCTTTGTCACCCATATAACAAAACTCGTAATCTAGCCGTTTGTTAGCCAAATATTTTGCCAGATTAATTAAGAGAACAAATGTTCTTTCTGCATTGCTTTGATCAGATGGCTGTAACAAAGCTTTTTGATTGGTCATCCTAGAATTAAGCAAACCTTATAAACTTGTACAGACTTTCTGGTGACTAAAGATGTATCATTGTATCCGTCACTACGTTTGTTCAAGTAAGAAATATATTAGATTTAAAAGTTATTTTGCTTGATTCAGTGGACATCCAATGTTTGTGGCTAAGTCATGAAAATATTTTCAAAATTAAGTTATAGTAAGTTTCAGCAATTCAGCTAATTTTCTTGATGCTAGATTGCTTTTTAATGTGGCTCTCCTCATTACTTTTCCATATCTCCCTCCCACTGCAAAGTCGCTTCTCATTTGATTAAAGGGATTGTCTGTTTAGATGAAGTAATTGCAAACATAATTTCTGATTGATTAACTTAATTTATCACCAGGTTCTGGAGACAAATCTGTCCAATCCTGAAGTTTCATCAGTCTCTTTACTCTACATATAATCCACAAACTATTTGAGGCCAATTGGTTTACAGAGCAAACCAATCAAATTGTTCAAAAATCATGCACTGTTACATATCATGGTTGTAGGATAATTGGTCTTGCTTATTATTGGGTCCACTTTTTAAAAAAAATATGGCTAGCATCTGGGTTTTCATCTCAAACTTCATACATCCACCTCAGTAGCTGATAACAACGAGAAACTTAATCCTGTAGTGATAAAGTTTTTGAAAAACGTTTTTTTAGACATTTTATTATGCTTATAAGCCAGTGTTTCCTATGCCTCTATTTCTGCCGATGAAATCTCACACAACTCTCTACAAAGTATAACTATGTTCCTTCTATTATTGTGATTCATAAGCTTATCAGCCCTTTCCACTCTGAAATACACACTATTTTTCTGTCTCCTTTCTTTGCCAGATATCATCCATGTGTTTTGCATAAATCTTATGTTTATAACTATTGTTCCTTTAAGAGCTTCATTTTTATAGCCTAGTCTTGAACCTAATATCTGACTTCTAGTCTTTTGTCCTGCTACATAATCTGACCTTTGGACTGTCAGATCTCTCTAATTTTTGCCTAATAGCTGGACCCGATCTCTGATCCTTTAGTGTCAGTCTGGCATGCTTACAGCTTGTCTAATCCTCTAACTAGTCATTTGTATACCTGTCAGCCTGGACAGTAATCTGTTTATCATTCGTTGGTTAGGTATGCAAATTCTTTGGACTCCATTGATTAAATGGCGGTTGGAGGAAGTTCACTGTCATGAATCTTGTCTTCCCAGCCTCATAGCGAGTGCGCAACATTCACTGCCCACATTTAACATTGCACAAGCTGCTGCTTTTGCAATGCCGCCCCATGCTCAGTCATGGCCAATTTTGCACGAGCAGGGGCTGTCAATCATTCTGATCGGATTTGATCGAGTTAATTGAAATCTGCCACACTTTAGACCACTGCTACTTAACTAGTGTTTAATCTCGTGTGAGCTCTTGTGGCTTGATAAATGGAGCTCTTAATGTATTTAGCTATCCCATCATTTGCCAAAGTATCATCTGCTACCTAAAGAACCATTAAATACAGAAGCATTGCAAAATAAACAAATGCATAATAAAAATGCTATGCAATTTCAAATGAGTGGTAGATATTTTTTCTCTGACAAATACAAACATTTTCTTCAATTTATCTGCTCCCTGTATCATGAGACAGCCATCAGAGAATCACAAACCCATATAAATATACACTGTGAACTCTTTCACATGCTCAGTTGGAGCTGGTGTTTCAAATAGTTAACTGGAAAGATTTTTTTGTTTTTTTTTAATAACATGATCTCCTATAATAATAACTTGCATACGATCATACCTAGACATATATATATTTCTCTGTTAAGGGGCATAGTGTGCAAAAAGAACGTGCACCCTGAGGAGTTGCAATAAAAATGAACAGGCATGGAAGTCATTCTAGCTTTTGTTCTATCTCATGGAGTGCTGTTCTCTCTCTTTCGATTTTTATGCAAATTGGTCTTGGGTCACCCCAAGAGTAATGGGGAAACCAGATGTGGACTCCATGCAAATTTGCTCTTAGAGAGATACAACTGCACCTCACTGACGAGGCCCACAGAAGGCTGAAACGATCGTCTGGGGTTGTTGCTTCCCTTGTTCAGAGAAGAATTGCCTGGTATTTCAGTGCTGGACTGTCATTGGGCAGGGTCAGACTGATATGCTATAGGATATTTTTTCTCTGTTAAGGGACACTGGCCTAGATTTAGAGTTCGGCGTTAGCCGTGAAAACCAGCGTTAGAGGCTCCTAACGCTGGTTTTAGGCTACCGCCGGTATTTGGAGTCACTCAAAATAGGGTCTAACGCTCACTTTTCAGCCGCGACTTTTCCATACCGCAGATCCCCTTACGTCAATTGCGTATCCTATCTTTTCAATGGGATCTTCCTAACGCCGGTATTTAGAGTCGTTTCTGAAGTGAGCGTTAGAGCTCTAACGACAAAACTCAAGCCGCAGGAAAAAAACAGGAGTTAAGAGCTTTCTGGGCTAACGCCGGTTCATAAATCTCTTAACTACTGTACCCTAAAGTACACTAACACCCATAAACTACCTATGCACCCCTAAACCGAGGTCCCCCCACATCGCCGCAACTCGATTAAATTTTTTTAACCCCTAATCTGCCGACCGCCACCTACGTTATACTTATGTACCCCTAATCTGCTGCCCCTAACCCCGCCGACCCCTGTATTATATTTATTAACCCCTAACCTGCCCCCCACAACGTCGCCGCAAGCTACTTACAATAATTAACCCCTAATCTGCCGACCGCAAAGCGCCGCCACCTACGTTATCCTTATGTACCCCTAATCTGCTGCCCCTAACACCGCCGACCCCTATATTATATTTATTAACCCCTAATCTGCCCCCCTCAACGTCGCCGACACCTGCCTACACTTATTAACCCCTAATCTGCCGAGCGGACCTGAGCGCTACTATAATAAAGTTATTAACCCCTAATCCGCCTCACTAACCCTATCATAAATAGTATTAACCCCTAATCTGCCCTCCCTAACATCGCCGACACCTAACTTCAATTATTAACCCCTAATCTGACGACCGGAGCTCATCGCTACTATAATAAATGGATTAACCCCTAAAGCTAAGTCTAACCCTAACACTAACACCCCCCTAACTTAAATATAATTTAAATCTAACGAAATTAATTAACTCTTATTAAATAAATTATTCCTATTTAAAGCTAAATACTTACCTGTAAAATTAATCCTAATATAGCTACACTATAAATTATAATTATATTGTAGCTATTTTAGGATTAATATTTATTTTACAGGCAACTTTGTAATTATTTTAACCAGGTACAATAGCTATTAAATAGTTAAGAACTATTTAATAGTTACCTAGTTAAAATAATAACAAAATTACCTGTAAAATAAGTCCTAACCTAAGTTATAATTAAACCTAACACTACCCTATCAATAAATTAATTAAATAAAATACCTACAATTACCTACAATAAAACCTAACACTACACTATCAATAAATAAATTAAATACAATTTCTACAAATAACTACAATTACATAAACTAACTAAAGTACAAAAAATAAAAAAGAACTAAGTTACAAAAAATAAAAAAATATTTACAAACATAAGAAAAATATTACAACAATTTTAAACTAATTACACCTACTCTAAGCCCCCTAATAAAATAACAAAGACCCCCAAAATAAAAAAATGCCCTACCCTATTCTAAATTAATAAATTTAAAAGCTCTTTTACCTTACCAGCCCTGAACAGGGCCCTTTGCGGGGCATGCCCCAAGAAATTCAGCTCTTTTGCCTGTAAAAATAAACATACAATACCCCCCCCCAACATTACAACCCACCACCCACATACCCCTAATCTAACCCAAACCCCCCTTAAATAAACCTAACACTAAGCCCCTGAAGATCATCCTACCTTGTCTTCACCATACCAGGTTCACCGATCGGTCCAGAAGAGCTCCTCCGATGTCCTGATCCATGCCCAAGCGGGGGGCTGAAGAGGTCCATGATCCGGCTGAAGTCTTCATCCAAGCGGGCCAGAAGAGGTCTTCCATCCGATTGAAGTCTTCATCCAAGCGGCATCCATCCGGAGCGAAGCGGCAGCATCCTGAAGACCTCCACCGCGGAACATCCATCCTGGCCGACGACTGAACGACGAATGACGGTTCCTTTAAATGACATCACCCAAGATGGCGTCCCTCGAATTCCGATTGGCTGATAGGATTCTATCAGACAATCGGAATTATGGTAGGAATATTCTGATTGGCTGATGGAATCAGCCAATCAGAATCAAGTTCAATCCGATTGGCTGATCCAATCAGCCAATCAGATTGAGCTTGCATTCTATTGGCTGTTCCGATCAGCCAATAGAATGCGAGCTCTATCTGATTGGCTGATTGGATCAGCCAATCGGATTGAACTTGATTCTGATTGGCTGATTCCATCAGCCAATCAGAATATTCCTACCTTAATTCCGATTGGCTGATAGAATCCTATCAGCCAATCGGAATTCGAGGGACGCCATCTTGGGTGACGTCATTTAAAGGAACCGTCATTCGTCGTTCAGTCGTCGGCCAGTATGGATGTTCCGCGGTGGAGGTCTTCAGGATGCTGCCGCTTCGCTCCGGATGGATGCCGCTTGGATGAAGACTTCAATCGGATGGAAGACCTCTTCTGGCCCGCTTGGATGAAGACTTCAGCCGGATCATGGACCTCTTCAGCCCCCCGCTTGGGCTTGGATCAGGACATCGGAGGAGCTCTTCTGGACCGATCGGTGAACCTGGTATGGTGAAGACAAGGTAGGATGATCTTCAGGGGCTTAGTGTTAGGTTTATTTAAGGGGGTTTGGGTTAGATTAGGGGTATGTGGGTGGTGGGTTGTAATGTTGGGGGGGGGGTATTGTATGTTTTTTTTTACAGGCAAAAGAGCTGAATTTCTTGGGGCATGCCCCGCAAAGGGCCCTGTTCAGGGCTGGTAAGGTAAAAGAGCTTTTAAATTTATTAATTTAGAATAGGGTAGGGCATTTTTTTTATTTTGGGGGTCTTTGTTATTTTATTAGGGGGCTTAGAGTAGGTGTAATTAGTTTAAAATTGTTGTAATATTTTTCTTATGTTTGTAAATATTTTTTTATTTTTTGTAACTTAGTTCTTTTTTATTTTTTGTACTTTAGTTAGTTTATGTAATTGTAGTTATTTGTAGAAATTGTATTTAATTTATTTATTGATAGTGTAGTGTTAGGTTTTATTGTAGGTAATTGTAGGTATTTTATTTAATTAATTTATTGATAGGGTAGTGTTAGGTTTAATTATAATTTAGGTTAGGACTTATTTTACAGGTAATTTTGTTATTATTTTAACTAGGTAACTATTAAATAGTTCTTAACTATTTAATAGCTATTGTACCTGGTTAAAATAAATACAAAGTTACCTGTAAAATAAATATAAATCCTAAAATAGCTACAATATAATTATAATTTATAGTGTAGCTATATTAGGATTAATTTTACAGGTAAGTATTTAGCTTTAAATAGGAATAATTTATTTAATAAGAGTTAATTAATTTCGTTAGATTTAAATTATATTTAACTTAGGGGGGTGTTAGTGTTAGGGTTAGACTTAGCTTTAGGGGTTAATACATTTATTAGAATAGCGGTGAGCTCCGGTCGGCAGATTAGGGGTTAATAATTGAAGTTAGGTGTCGGCGATGTTAGGGAGGGCAGATTAGGGGTTAATACTATTTATGATAGGGTTAGTGAGGCGGATTAGGGGTTAATAACTTTATTATAGTAGCGCTCAGGTCCGCTCGGCAGATTAGGGGTTAATAAGTGTAGGCAGGTGTCGGCGACGTTGAGGGGGGCAGATTAGGGGTTAATAAATATAATATAGGGGTCGGCGGTGTTAGGGGCAGCAGATTAGGGGTACATAAGGATAACGTAGGTGGCGGCGCTTTGCGGTCGGCAGATTAGGGGTTAATTATTGTAAGTAGCTGGCGGCGACGTTGTGGGGGGCAGGTTAGGGGTTAATAAATATAATATAGGGGTCGGCGGTGTTAGGGGCAGCAGATTAGGGGTACATAGGGATAATGTAAGTTGCAGCGGTTTACGGAGCGGAAGATTAGGGGTTAATAATATAATGCAGGGGTCAGCGATAGCGGGGGCGGCAGATTAGGGGTTAATAAGTGTAAGGTTAGGGGTGTTTAGACTCGGGGTACATGTTAGAGTGTTAGGAGCAGACGTAGGAAGTGTTTCCCCATAGGAAACAATGGGGCTGCGTTAGGAGCTGAACGCTGCTTTTTTGCAGGTGTTAGGTTTTTTTCAGCTCAAACAGCCCCATTGTTTCCTATGGGAGAATCGTGCACGAGCACGTTTTTGAGGCTGGCCGCGTCCGTAAGCAACTCTGGTATCGAGAGTTGCATTTGCGGTAAAAATGCTCTACGCTCCTTTTTTGGAGCCTAACGCAGCATTTTTTTGAACTCTTGATACCAGAGTTAATTTTATGGTGCGGCCAGAAAAAAGCCCGCGTAGCGTTAACAGCCCTTCTACCGCCAAACTCCAAATCTAGGCCATAGTGTGCAAAAAGAACGTTCACCCTGAGGAGTTGCAATAAAAATGAACAGGCATGGAAGTCATTCTAGCATTTGTTCTATCTCATGGATTGCTGTTCTCTCTCTTTCGATATATATATATATATATATATATATATATATATATATATATATATAAAAACACAAGATCACAGGGGTGAACTCAAAGCAAAGAGTATCACCACTGGGAGCTAAGGCAGCGCACACTCGCAGTAGATTAATAATTCACTGTTTGTGTTAAACCTATCACCACAATCAGTAATATAGAGCATAAGATTACAAATATATAATAAAATACAATCAGATCAAATGTAAACAGTGATCCATATACTTATCACACTCAGAAAGATGCCAGAATTAGGAAAATAAATGAACGGTTTTATCCTTCTGATGATCAGATGCAATATGAATTCAAAGTAGCTGGTGTCTCAGTGCTGCTCGTCATAAAACAACTCAAGGTTCAATTTGAGTGAAAAAGGTACAGCTGCAAGGATCTAAAAAAACAAGCGCACAGATACACCTCTCATAGTGCAAATCAATTTAATACAATAAAACCAAAAAACATAAAATAGGCATCTAGGAGTGAATCCTACTCACAAGTATAACCCCAATCATATGAGGTAAGTATTGGCAGTCGGATCTTTAAAGTGTCCTCACTTATATCAGGCAACTGGTCCCCAATGTAATAGGAAAGTCTTCTCACTGTTACGCTCCTGAAAAATCAATCCAATCCAAGGCTGGTAAGTGAAAGCTGAGAGCAGTTGCAGCGCGGATCTGTCTGATGAAGCGGATGTTTCTGTGAAACGTGTAAGGCCACGCCCACCTTACGTCACTTGTGAACCACACGCTGTACAGGAGATTTGTATCGCACGCTGTCAAACAGATCCGCGCTGCAACTGCTCTCAGCGTTCACTTACCAGCCTTGGATTGGATTGATTCTTCAGGAGCGTAACAGTGAGGAGACTTTCCTATTACATTGGGGACCAGTTGCCTGATATAAGTGGGGACACTTTAAAGATCCGACTGCCAATACTTACCTCATATGATTGGGGTTACACTTGTGAGTAGGATTCACTCCTAGATGCCTATTTTATGTTTTTTGATTTTATTGTATTAAATTGATTTGCACTATGAGAGGTGTATCCGTGCGCTTGTTTTTTTAGATCCCTGCAGATATTTATATATATTTATATTTTGTATGAAAATTATATTTTACAATATACATTAGAACAGTATGTGGTTCAAAGCCATCCCATTTTGTAATTTAACCATCCTAATTTACACCTGCTCCTGGGATAGCAGTTCTATGGCAGCTGTTGTTTCATTAAGTACTTCATCTAACAAATCTACTAATAAGTCAAGCTTATACATCAGAAGAACAGCCCCATATGCAGGGAGAAACCCAGCCCCCACCTTCTGACTTTTAGAGGATTTTACAGTTAGATGACTACCAGCATAGTAATATGCTATGGAATTGAATGCAACCTTCAGGCAGCTGTAGGGAGGAATAGAACCCAGGGACAATATTCCCTAGGTAACAATAACCTTGCCAGATAATGGGCAGCCACCTATATCACCACTGACCGCATATCCAATATGTACACCCAGAAGTTAGTCATGTTATGGTTTCACTGCTGTGATAGAACCAGAGTCCATAGAAGCAATTTGAAAATAGCGGTAGCAAAGCAGTGAAATCATATACAGAGCGATCCCTTAGAATATTTACCATTAGAATAATTACAATATTTTTGGAGGCAAGACTAGGAAATGGCAGTAGTAATATTTATGGCAGCCCCTGAACAGTAAGAATATCCTACAGGTATACCATTAGTAAGATAAGGGGGACTCTCTACACACACCATTCCTTGGGTGGGGGTATTAACTATCGGCTAGATTACGAGTTTTGCGTTATGAGGGGTGCAGTGCTAACTTGCACGTTATTGTCATCGCTCACTTACCTACAGCACTGGTATT
Source organism: Bombina bombina (assembly GCF_027579735.1). Lineage (NCBI taxonomy): Eukaryota > Metazoa > Chordata > Amphibia > Anura > Bombinatoridae > Bombina > Bombina bombina. Next base: position 99,989,511 of record NC_069507.1, read on the forward strand.
ACAGGTTTTCCTAAACCCGGCATTATTAGGCAAGAAGTGAGCTTAGAGCAAAATTGTGCTCCATACCACACTCCAATACCAGCGCTGCTTAAGTCAGCGGTGAGCTAGTTGTACGTGCTGATGCATGATTTCCCCATAGACATCAATGGGGAGAGCCAGCTGAAAAAAAGCCAAACACCTGCAATAAAGCAGTGTAAAGCTCCGTAATGCAGCCCCATTGATTCCTATGGGGAAACTACATTTATGTTTACACCTAACACCCTAACATGAACCAGAGTCTAAACACCCCTAATCTGCCGCCCCCGACATGCCGACACCTACATTATATTTATTAACCCCTAGCCGCCACTATAATAAACATATTAACCCCTAAACCGCCGTACTCCCACATCGTAAACACTAGTTAACTATTATTAACCCCTAATCTGCCGCCCCTAACATCGCCACCACCTACCTACATTTATTAACCCCTAATCTGCCGCCCCTAACGTCGCAGCCACTATACTAAATGTATTAACCCCTAAACCTAAGTCTAACCCTAACCTCCCCTAACTTAAATATAATTCAAATAAATCTAAATAAAAATTGCTATCATTACCTAAATAATTCCTATTTAAAACTAAATACTTACCTATAAAATAAACCCTAACATAGCTACAATATAACTAATAGTTACATTGTAGCTAGCTTAGGGTTTATTTTTGTTTTACAGGCAAGTTTGTGTTTATTTTAACTAGGTAGAATAGTTGCTAAATAGTTATTAACTATTTACTAACTACCTAGCTAAAATAAATACAAATTTACCTGTAAAATAAAACCTAACCTGTCTTACACTAACACCTAACCTTACACTACAATTAAATCAATTACCTAAATTAAATACAATTACCTAAATTACAAAAAAAAACAACTAAATTACACAAAATAAAAAACAAATGATCAGATATTTAAACTAATTACACCTAATCTAATAGCCCTATCAAAATAAAAAAGCCCCCCCCCCCCAAAAAAAAAACCCTAGCCTAAACTAAACTACCAATAGCCTTTAAAATGGCCTTTTACAGGGCATTTCCCCAAAGAAATCAGCTCTTTTACATGTAAAAAAAAATGCAAACACCCCCCAACAGTAAAACCCACCACCCACACAACCAAACCCCCAAATAAAAACCTAACTAAAAAAACCTAAGCTCCCCATTGCCCTGAAAGGGGCATTTGGATGGGCATTGCCCTTAAAAGGGCATTTAGCTCTATTGCTGCCCAAACCCTAACCTAAAAATAAAACCCACCCAATAAACCCTTAAAAAAACCTAACACTAACCCCTGAAGATCCACTTACAGTTTTGAAGAGCCAACATCCATCCTCAACGAAGCCGGGAGAAGTCCTCAACGAAGCGGCAAGAAGTCCTCAATGAAGCCTGTGACTTAGTTCAGTGGGTGCAAAGGTTAACAACACCCACTGGAGGTAGTGAATGCCAATACCATAGATACATTTAAAAATAGTCTGGATAAATTTCTGTATATAAACAAAATTAATGGATATGATTGCTAGTATTAAATGGGTCACATTTTAATGAGGTTATTTAAGCTTAACTGGAGCTTTTTGTAAGTATTTTAGATTTGTATAGGTTGAACTCGATGGACTTCAGTCTTTTTTCAACCTTATCTACTATGTTACTATGTTAACCTCTCTAGTGTGTTCTAGACCTAGAAAAAAAACTCCAAAACTCCCCTTTAATGCCACCCACATTAAACTATCTCTAACTGGCCACCACTTAAGATTTATTATATGGGAAATCTTAAAGGGACAGTCAAGTCCAAAAAAACTTTAATGTTTCAAATAGGGCATGCAAATTTTCTTTGTTTTCTTGGTATTCTTAGTTGAATGCTAACCCTAGGAAGGCTCATATGATAATTTCTAAGCCCATGAAGGCCACCTCTTATCACATGCTTTTTTATATGCTTTTTTTCCAGGGGAGAGCTAGTTCATGTGAGCCATTTAGATAACATTGTGATCACCATTCTAGGGTGGTAACTAGCCATAGAACAAGCTATTATGCTATTGTTCGTTCCCAGGTTGAGCGCTTCTCTCTTTTTATTTATGCAAATTATGACACTTAGGGAAGTCTCCCTAAGTGTGATGCGGGAATCCAGACGTGGACCTGTTGCTCAGTGTGCCTAGAGGGATATGGCTGCACCTCACTGACGAGGCCCACAATAGGCCGAAACGTACGTCTGGGGTTTTGCTGTTTCTCTTGTTCAGAGAGGGATTGCCTGGTATTTCGGGGCTGGACTGTACTGTGAAGTCAGGATCAGACTGATATGCTACAGGAAAGTTTTTCTCTGTGAAAGGCACATATTGAGCAAAAAGAGGCTGCTTCTAGGGTGGTAACTAGCCATAGAACAAGCTATTATGCTATTGTTCGTTCCCAGGTTGAGCGCTTCTCTCTTTTTATTTATGCAAACATTGTGATCACGCCTGTGGCTTGTGGCAGACTGCACTAATTGGCTAAAATGAAAGTCAATAGATAATATATAAAATGCCATGTGATCAGGGGGCGGTCAGAAGATGCTTAGTTACAAGTTAATCACAGAGGTAAAAAGTGTATTAATATAACAGTGTTGGTTATGCAAAACTGGGGAAAGGGTAATAAATGGATTATCTATCTTTTTAAACAAAAAAAATTCTGGTGTTGACTTTCCCTTTAAGAAAAACCCAGAATACAATTTAGCAAAGAATAATCTAAAAACACAGTATTAATACTACTAGTCTCTTTTGGTAACATTGTTCAAATATTAGACAAAGGCAAAAACTTAATAAATTAATATTTATTATGAGCAAAAATCAAGTCACAATGCATTATTAATAAAAAGATGTTAACAAATAAAATTATACACAAGCAAACAGTTTTTAAAATAAAAAGGAGAAATAACAGAACCTAATGCTGTACTAGCTTAGATGTCTGCGCCAGGGAGACTGGCAAGAAAATATGGTAACTCATGCTGTAACAGCCTCCCATGTAGATTGAACAACTTGTATTGTTAGACACAACATTTTATACCTGTTCCTCTGATATTAAATTTCTTGACCAAACCTCTTTCCAGAGAGCCTCGGAAAAGATCCACCCCTCTCTTTTTACAACGTCATAAAGCTCACAATCTTTGGCTGAAATTATATAACATCTTTTAACTTCTGTTATGTATATCTATTTATTATACACAGATAGGCAATCCCTTAGTGATGTTGTTCTGAGTATTTTGATACCAAACACCATATATTTTGCAATATTTATGGTTCTAAGGCATTATGACTTATAAAACTATATTTATTTAGAAGGCTGGTTTTCCTGTCAATGATCTAAGGTTAGTTCCTGGATAGAGGCACCTGTGTCCCATCACTCTCTGTGATGACAGGTTGGGGCAATAAACTGACCATAGGTCATAAAGTTCTCTCTTGTGGATCTTATAAACTATTTATGAGGGTTCTGACTTATTGAAGGGAAAACACAGCAATACATTTCTCCTGAAAAAAACTAATGTTTTCAGCACATAGGCTAAAAAAATTAACTCTTTAGCAGCTAAATTATGAGGTCTTCATGACAAGGTACAAAACCAAAAATCCAGCAAGAATCCGTTAGATTCATGGTGTTGTACATAGTGAGTGCAGCAAGTATGAAGCGGTTGTCTTTAGCCCAGGGGATGCTGATCACCTGTACAGCGTGAAGTAAAAAAGTTACAATAGATAACATTATGATAGTTGAGTGATTATCCTGGCAATAACAGTTAAACGGTTTGATTAAATGTATTATTTACAATGTGATAGCAAGTAAGCTACAATTACATGCAAAATGATACAAAGGACAATAAGTAGCAACTTTATAACTATCGTGGTAGATGGGTTATCAACAAGCCCGTCACACATTACTCAAGGAATAAGGAATAATACTCCCCTACACACTTATGGGCCTATCTATCAAGCTCTGAAAGGAGCTTGACAGCCTGTGTTTCTGACTCGCCAGAAACAGCAGTTATGAAGCAGCGGTCACAAAGACTGCTGCTCCATAACCTGTCCGCCTGCTCTGAGCAGGCGGACAGACATCGCCGGAAATCAACCCGATCGAGTACGATCGGGTTGATTGACACCCCCTGCTGGCGGCCCATTGGCCGCGAGTCTGCTCTTGTGAGCTGCTGGTGCAATGCTGAATACGGAGAGCGTATTGCTCTCCGTATTCAGCGAGGTCTGGCGGACCTGATCCGCACTATCGGATCAGGCCAGACCTTGTTAAATAGAGGCCTTAGTCTTTGTTCTTTGGCCTTTCAGCAAAAAGGGTCATTCTCTGGGGGTGCAAGCTTTCAGTGTGAAACATGGATCCAGGACTTGATTTCAGCAATTTTTACAGCAGTGTTGGTGGTGAGCAATACTTGGAAGGGCCCTTTCCATCTTGGCTCTAGTGCATTTTTACTGGAGAAACTCTTGACCATTACCAGATCACCAGAAGCGATGACCTGCACTGGAACGTTGTCACTCTGTTGCTGTGTAGCCTTTACCTGCAGGTGGAGATACTTAAGTATTGATGTTAGTTGCATGCAATAATCCTTAATAATGTCATTGCAAATTCCATGGTCCCTATTTGTTTCTGAGCTATTGTAAGGCCGGTATTCATTGACCTACCCATGAGTATTTTATGTGGGGACAATTTGTGTTTGCGACTTGGAGTAGTTCGCATATACATTAAGGCCAATGGTAAGGCATCTAGCAACTTGATGTTCGTTTCCGCACAAATTTTAACCCATTTTGTTTTTCAACACACCATTAGCCATTTCTACAGCTCCTGCACTTTGGGGATGATGGGTGCAATGCAAATGATATAGTATGCACAGTACTTTTGCTACTTCCTGTACCACCTGCCCTGCAAAGTGAGTACCCTGATCTCAATATATGTGCTGTGGTAACCCATATCTAGGAATTAACTCTTGAATCAGCATTTTTTAAAACTTTTTTGGCATCTGCAGATGCCCAAGGAAAAAACTTCCACCCACCCCGAGAATGTATCTAGTATGACTACAATGTATTTGTAATGAGTGACCTTTGGTAATTCCATAAAATCCATCTGCAGGTTTACAAAAGGTCCTCACGGATATGGTGGGTGAATCTTAGTTACTGCCATAATGGGTTTTCCTACATTGTGCAGATTCTATTAGCCCAACATCATTGCCCTCTTTGCCCCATAGAGATTAAGGTAATTGTTTAAATAAATTTAGCAGAGGGGATTTGGTGTCTTCCTCTATCTGTTTCTCTAACGTGGCATAAACATTGTTCTGAATTTCATCAGGCACATCTAGAAAGACTCCATCAGGGTTACAATATATAGTATATATAGTACATCCCAATTCACACAATAAGTCTTTCCCAAGTAGATTTACAGGGCAAGCGGAGCTTAACAAAAAGGCATGTCGCTCAGTAAGTGGGCTTATAGGGGAACATTTATTAAGCAGCGGATGCTGCTTCGTAGTCCCGTTGTTTCAGGTCCAGAAGTTAAGGGGACATTAAACAAGTTGGGCTAGAGACAAAATATAATAATATGTACTTTAATTACTTTAACTGCAAATTTATACTGCAGTGCCTTGACATTAACCCTTTCTTTTTAGTTTCTGAATTGTAAAGCTCTAACTCCCCCCACACATTTCCTTCCACAACTTTTTCTATATCTATTGTTCTTTTGGTAGAATGCAAACGTGAATAGGGATTATCTGCTGGATCATGCCTAGAAGCTGCCTGTGTCTAAACACTGATAAGATGGGTGGAGTTGGCTGCTCCAGGCAGCTAAGCTATGTAATTAATTTTGCTTATTTTTGAAAATTATTTTAAAATACTTGCCAGCAAGTTTTAAATATTTTTTTAATGCAAACTATTTTTAATTAATTAGCCCTTATAGGATATGCACAGATCTCAACCTGTTTTATGTCCCTTTAAGGCCTTTTAGGTGGCGGACTGAAACCATCCCGATCTGTTACGATTGGGGTGATTTACGGCCCCTGCTAGCAGCCAATTGGCTGCCAGTGAGCAGGGGGCAGCATTGCACAAGCATTTCACCAGAAGGTAGGTTAGGAAGGTTGAGCGGACATGAGATGGGATGTGGTATGCATTTATTTCTCACTCCAGTAATCATTATCGGCTTTTGGTCAGCTGTTTGAATGTTTAAGGACAAAGTGTTACGGTGGCTCCAGTGTCAACTAAAAATGGATGCTGTTCCGATTTATGATTACAGATACAGTAGGCTCTTTGTCTTGTTCAACAGGAACAGTTGACAGTTTATTACCACTAGCAATTCAGTCATAGTCAGCGTAAGCCTCAAGGTTTAAAGGAGTTACCACCTCCCCTCTCTCTCGGTTCATCTCTATCACAGCTGCCCCCTCTCTGGTTCCCCTTTCTCTGTTTGAGTGCCCAACAGTCTCTAGCAAAATGTCCAGGCTTTCCACAGTTATGACATTTTAAATGTTTCTTTGTCTCCACAGCCCTTTCTTCCCTTCCTGCCTGTTCTGTTGATAATAGTATACAGTCTTAGCCACAGCTGCTCTCTTCTATGCTTTCACTAACTTCTGTGTTTTATTTTTCTTCCTGCTCTGTAGGGTCTGTAACACTTGCCCAGCCCTGTGCACACTATTTCAAAAGGCAGGGTTGACCATCCTAGCATTGCCACTTGTAATTGTTTAGACAACTCTGAGTCTAAGCTATTTACAAATGCACTAACTGTAAAAGTTTTTGCATTTCTTTAAACATCCTCAACTTCTCCGTACTGCTTAATAGCCTACGTTATTTCCTCTGCAAACTCATCTGGGGTCTGATTCTTTTTCTGTTTCATACTGTTAATTTTATTCCAATCTACAGCGGAGATAAATGTATCTGCAATACACTTCTGCATGTATGTATACCACTGACACAGTCTTGTCTCATCTCTTTTATCAGCTATAGCATCCAAGACAGTGGCATGCCTAACAGTTTCATATCCCAAATTATAGTGTCCCCTGTTATAAGCTATAAGGAATTTTACTTTTTCTGATGGATTAAATACAGACTCAAATAACTGACACATATCTCTGTCTGAGGGGGGGTGTACGAAGAGCATAATGTTCAATGTTGCTTTAGAAATTCCTGTGGGCCTTTGGCCACAGAGGGGAATGAGTTTTGCATTGCCATCATATCTTGTGCTGTTAATTTTTTTTGAATATTTATTTCTATTAGCCCTCATATTAGTGCAGCCCGGAGCAATGTTAACAACTGTCAGAATTAGCGTGGCTTTTTTAGAGAGTTTTAGGTAAGTATTTTACCTTTAAAAGGTATTTAAAAGGTAAAGCAAATGTATACTATGAAATTTCGTTAGTATATATTAATTTCTTTAAATTTAGTGCATAGTGCACAGTAAAAATGAAAAAAAAATCTATATTTTCTTGATTCAGTACACGTGTGTCGATATACTCACATTAAAGGGACACTGTACCCAAATTTTTTCTTTTGTAATTCAGAAAGAGCATGCAATTTTAAGCAACTTTCTAATTTACTCCTATTATCAATTTTTCTTCGTTCTCTTGCTATCATTATTTGAAAAAGAAGGCATCTAAGCTTTTTTTGGTTTCAGTACTCTGGACAGCACTTTTTTATTGGTGGATGAATTTATCCACCAATCAGCAAGGACAACCCAGGTTGTTCACAAAAAATGGGCGGGCATCTAAACTTACATTCTCGCATTTCAAATAAAGATACCAAGAGAATGAAGAAAATTTGATAATAGGAGTAAATGAGAAAGTTGCTTAAAATTTCATGCTCAATCTGAATCACAAAAGAAAATTTTTGGGTACAGTGTCCCTTTAAAGATCAACAGCTCTGGATATTGCGCTTTATATAAAGAACTTCTCATGGATACAGGATTCAATAAGTAACAAAACTTCTATTGCAGCATACAAAGTATCAGTCTTCACGATCATTGAAAAACAGCACAGTTCAGCCTCAAACACTCAAAGTGTGTTTCAATTTGTAGTTATACAATGTTTGTTAAACAAAGTGGACCAGATTAAAAGTCCCGCTTTATGGCTTTTTTGTGCATGATATGGCCTTTGCGTGCAAAATAGTCATTGTTTTGGTATTACAAGTCGTGCGTTCTGTCTTTCCCGCACTCAATATGGCCTTTACCGCAACGATATGTTCCGCACTCAAAGACCTGTAGTAATGAGTTTTGTGAAACAAAAAATACCTTACAAAGTGCACCTAACACCCATAAACTTCCCTATTAACCCCTAAACTACCACCCCCAAAACCACTAAATAAACTTATTAACCACTAAACCGTCATCCCCCAGCCTTGCAAAAACTAAATAAACCAATTAACCTCTAAACCACCATCCGAAAGTATTAAATTAATATCTAAACTCACTAACATAACACCCCCTAACTTAACCCCAATTAAAATACACCTAAATTAAAGTGAAAATAAACTACCTTAAAAAAAAATAAAAACTTACCTAAAAAACAAAATTAAAACCTAAGCTTAAACTAAAAAAAAACTAACTACTTTAAATAACAATTTACAAAAAATAAGAAACCTACATTACAAAAAAGCCCTAACATTACAAAAAAATACTAACATTACAAAAAAACTACCATTAAAAAATCAAAACAAATGGAAATATCAAAAATAAATTCCTATTCTAATACCACCCAAAAAACACCCCAAAATAAAAAAAATCCTAATCTACAAATAAACTACCATTAGCCCTAAAAGGGCCTTTTGTAGGGCATAACCCTAAAGCTAACAGCTCTTTTACATAAAAAAATACAACAATTAACCCCTAACCCCTAACATTACAATCCCCACCCCCCAAAATAAGAAAAATCCCTAATTTACCCATTGCCCCAAAAAGGGCATTTGGATGGGCATTCAGCTCTTTTTGTGCCCATTAAAAATAAAAAATTAAATATAATCTTAAAAAATAACAAACACTCCAAAAAAAAACAAAAATTGACACTCACCAATGATGAAGGGCGGTGCGCCATTTTCATCCATCGTGGGACCATGTTTTTCCATCTACGCTCCGTCCATGGTCCATCTTCTTTCTTCATCCCGGTGGTGGCGGCAAAGATGGCGAGTCCATTGGCAATGGCGGCAGTGATGTCTGTCCTCATTTTCAGCCAGGTGACATGGAGCTCCTCTTCATGCGATCTCCAGCCGCACAATGAAGATTGAATGCAAGGTACCCCTTTTATATAGGGGTACCCTTGCATTCCTATTGGCTGATTTGATTCTTCAAATTAAAATCGGCCAATAGGATGAAAGCAGCTTGATGTGTTGCATTTGTGCTAATGAATTGATTCACTAATAATCCCATTGAGTGTGTATATACACCAATGTTATATATATATACTTTGCTGCTTGTCCGGCAATTGTTTTAATTTGTGTATCACACATTGCTTGGGAAGCTTTTTTAAGCCTATTTAATATCCTGTATGGTGGTACAATTACTGGGGATCACAGTTATCCATTGGTGACTGAGGTGAGCTAGCTCGGGAGCTCTTGAGGACCCAGACCGTTATAACGGCACTTTGTGATAAGTGCCTCAGATTTGTGAGTATCCTGCATATGGGGGACCTGTGCTAAGGGGCTAGAACGCAAAGATATTGTGCCATTGTAGCGCCTTCTTTTCTTCTCTATTTCACACATATATACATATATATATATATAAATATATATATATATATATACACATATATACAAACACATACATACATACACAAACATATCCATCTTTAGACATGTATATGTATGTATCTCTATGTTAAAGCCCTTTGCCAGCTTTTTAACTACCACCCAAGATCTCAAATCTTTGAGTCCTTATAACTTTTTGGTGCAATATTTTATTCAAATATTTGTTATAAGACATTGTTATTATGAGAGTAACTATACTTCCACACTATGCACCAGAGTCAGCAAGAGAGTTCTACCAGCTGAACCCAGCCTGTGTCTACACTGAAGGATTGAGTCTTCTGATTGGGTGATCCCCTGTGATGACATCAGTGACGTATTCGACGTTCCAGTGTGTCTGTTGGGCGACTCACTACAGTCCCAATCTGCTGATTCTGGCACCTTCTTGTGCCGCAGCTTTTGTGAGTAGTTCATATCTAAAGGGGGGCGGATCTCCTACCCTAGCTGCTGTCCAGATCTAGACGATATTGTCCTATGGTGGTGCCTCTCTTTCTCTGTTTTATACAGGAACATCTATCATTCAACTATCCATTGGGAGTGCTGCCAGAGCCCTGAAGTTCTGCCTGAGGTCTCATCTTTGTTTTGCCCAAGCGCACCTTGAGACACACGCTCTATTGACTGATCAATCAGCATCAACAGTGCTGAGGTCATGAACTCTTTTACTGTGATCTCATGAGATTTCACTTAATTCTCATGAGATTTCATTGTAAATTTCCTTACACTGAATAGGGAAATAACATGAGAGTGCACGAAGCTCAATCCTTCAGCTGTCCCGGGATAGACATACTAATTTGCTGCTTAGAAGTCCTTTACAATGGGATGTGGCTACTGAGAAACTTTTGAGGTAAAATATCTTCCTTTTTTACATAGAGATGCTCAGGTGATATTTTCTAGTCAGCTTTTTATAGCTATACTGCATCACTTTCAAGTGTTTAAACATTTGGGTATTATGTCCCTTTAAGAAAATACGCCTATAAACATTAACATGTTCCTCTATACTCAGGCAATTAAGTTAAGTAGCTGTCCAGTGAGAGAATGGGGAGATTATATGCGCATTTAATTACAAAACACTTTTACCCCACACCGATTTTGAGAAGTGGCCGGCGGTTTTTACAAATGTTCAGGTTAAGTAGACCTCCGGGATCCCACTTCCATTGTAGCCAGTTTGTATAATAAATGATGATGAGAGATAGTGAGTTTAGTAGAGAGCATAGTGTTTGTAACCATATTTCTCCAAGAGTCCAAGCAAGACTCCTCATAGATTTCTCCTGGTACAATATCATTGCTGGCCTGTTCACAACGAAAGCACATACACTCTTCCACATTGAAACCACAGGGTTCTCCAAAATACTCTCCGATCTCACGGCCATCATTTTGTTTTCCAGATTTACAGGTTGCATAGGGGCTAGCTTTGAATGTAACAACAAACTGCTAGAGGTAGGTGGCAAACGATGGAGTTCCAAAGCTCCTTTATTCCCACACTCTGCTGGGGTAATTGTAAGTTGGGTTGGCTGTAAAGTGGAGTCTATACCATTGTGATGAAATGCCGTGTGCAGTGTTTCCTCGAGGGCCGCGTAATGATCATGGAGTAGACAGAGTAGCTCTTGAAGGATATGGTTAGCCCCCTCCATATTAGCCTTTTGTAAAAGGAATAGGAGGGTGTGCGTGGTAAATTTTGTATGTCTTGCGTTTTGGGACAGATGGGGTAACACTGGTAAAAAGCTACCACGGTACTAGGTCTTCCTGCCGGGATGTCAAAGTGCTGACAGTTGTCTCCAATATAAGTTTAGAGTCCAAAGGAATCCATAGTATCTCACAGCCACGAGAATGAAAAGATGGCCGCTGCTTACAATACGTTAGCTCAAACCTCCGGTCTTAACTTGAAAATGGCGTACCAGCTGTTACAATTTCTAGATTCTGATTTTAAAGTTGAAGTCAGGGAAGTCCACAGAGGGTTTTTAAAGGCTTAATTCCGATATAGAAGTCATCTAAAGTCAAGTATAGAAGCATCCCGACCGGAGCAATATAGATGTGCGACCATTCATGTGCGCTGTAGGTTCCGCCCCCCCCCCTTGTAATGTATTGTTGATGTGTTTTGTGCAACTTTTTATTTTCATGAAACAGTTAACCACAGCTCTGATGTCATGGTAATTATTATAGCTTAAATCGCAATTGTACTCATGTTTACGCTCAACTTGTAATACTAGCGGTAAGCCTGATGAATGCAAACCCTCGCAATATACCCCTTATTGTTCAGGCGAAAAAAACAATTGCGTTCCATTTGTAATCTAGCCCAAAATATTCAGTTATGCATAATGAAACAGCTAAACAAATTTACAATATACTCAATATTTATTGTGTCCCCTTGTCATGCAATTTAGCGCTAAACCTGCCATGGTATCTGTCCCTAATTTGCTTTATCAGATACCTGCAAAACAATCCACTGTATACTAACTTTATGACAGGGGCTGACCTTGTTGACTGCAGCCTCTAAATAAGTCAAATGGTAGGTGAAGTTTGTATTTTGATAAATAATTGCAGTGAAAAGGGTCTTGATTTATTTAAAAAAAAAAAAAAGTTAAACGGACAGAAAACTCCAAAAATGTATTTCATGATTTGGATAGAACATACAATTTCAAACAACTTTCCAATTTGCTTCTATTATCAAATTTGCTTCATTCTCTTGTTATCCTTTGCTGAAGGAACAGCATTCCACAACTGGCAGCTAGAGGAACACATCTAGTTAGCGAATCACAAGAGACACATGTGTGCAGGCACCAATCAGTAGCTAGCTCCCACTAGTGTAGGATGTGTGTATTATTTTTCAACAAGGGATACCAAGAGAATGAAGCACAATTGAAAATAGAAGTGAATTTAAAAGTGTCTTAAAATTACATACTCTATCTGAATCACGCAAGGTTAATTTTGACTTTCCTATCTCTTTAAGACTTGGCTGTTATTTTACAGCAACACCACAGAAATGTATTGTGTTTTTACTGTTCCTTTAAATTTGAGAAACAAAAATCACAGCATATTGTCCCTTTAATAAAATAGTTCAACCAAAATGTAATCCTATATAAATTGCCAAAGTATTGACAAATTTTACATTCATTTGTTTCTCCCATTTATTTTGAAATTTCCTGAAAATTTTTATTCAGAGAAACATGAATCTATGAGCTGTAACAACAACAGGTTGTCATTCTTACTATGGCAGTCACTTCATAGCTATTAAGACATGAATCCCCTTATTTGAATTATGAAACTTTATACTTTCAAATGTGGGGTCTTATGACATACGTATATTAAGGTGAGGTGTAATAAAGGCCTCTTAAAAGGTGTTGTTTCAGTAAATTCCAAAATGCAACCATTGCAAAGAAGTATTTGTCATTGTTATGAGAATTAGCTTGCAACAGGCAGACACAGGAACACTCACTTGAAATAACAGGATTGGTGCTTTGAAATAAGTGGTCTCAAGTTTGTTGATTTTTTTTGAGGGATGCCCCACCCCCTGATGTTGTTCCATCTGTTAGCACAGTGGTCAATGTATAGTCACCTAGGCATGTGATCCCTCCTTTAAAAGAGCAGTTTCTTACCACTGTGCTCACCCAAAAATTAGAGTATGTGACCTCTCATTTAAAAGAGGGGAAGATCACTTTCACATGAGGGGTCTCATACCCTCTAAATCCCTGGTTTTCAAACCTGTCCTCATTTTGTGGATATCTGAACTGGAGCACAGGTGAAATAATCATTTTATGAGTAAACATGATTATATTACCTGCTCTCATCTAAGGTAATCCTAAAAACCTGGCCTGTTGGGGAGGCCTGAGGGCAGGTTTGAAAACTAGTGCTCTAAATAAATCAGAGTAGGAGAAGGAGCTCTGTTTTAACCCCTCCCCCACCACTAGAAATCAATTTCACTATAGTGAAATTTAAAATGGTGATCAGATACTTCCTAGGAGGGCAAGTGACCCCTCTTAAGAAAAAGGGGAGTCTCCCCTTTCAAATGAGGGGTCACTTGGCCTAAACAGAGGGGAAGATAATAGCTCCATTAGAGTCCCCTCCACTCAAGTTAAACAGCATTTTTACAGGGACATACCCCTCATTTGAAAGGAAAGACTCCTCTCACTTGTTTATGTAAAAGGCCCAGGGGATGTAACGCCTCCAGCCCCCCTGGCTCAGTCTCTAAAACTCCCTGCTTTAGAAGAGAGTTCCCACCCCCATGTGACATCACCACAAGCATGATGTCTGCCAGGAAGAGGCAGGAGGGTGACGTCTCTGAGCCCAGCTGTGGTGCAGGGGTTCACCAGGATCTGGATAGGAAAGGGGACCCCAAGACAACATATGGTTGCACTGCAATTAAGGTTTAAACCATCTATTCCGTCCTTCTTACTGTCTAATACCTTATCTAGTAAATAAGACACAACACCACTTGTTTGGGAGAAAGAACCGGTCACGGTTCACGTTTATTAAATAAACGCTTTAACTTGTGCCTAAGCGTCATTCAAATAACCCTTAGGCACTTGATCAACCTATCAACGAAACTTGGCAACAAGTTCGTGATCCTAAACGTTGGCGGCATCTCACCCTAACCTAGCCCCTACTAGCAGATGGTCAAGGCCCCTTTCGATACCTGCAGCGTGACACCCGGCTGTCACGCCCCATGGCACTCAGAGAGAGCTGTGATGTTCAGAGGTCTTCGGTCCCATTACGAGGGAGAGGACCCCCAGGCCGGCGCCTGGCAGGCATAACCCCTCCCTTTTCCAGGACCGTCACTCTTCTCTCCTTGTGCCCGCTACCCAGGGCATTGACCACCCGCCATCTGAGGCATGTCCAACCAACCTGGTAAGGCACCCCCTGTCAGCCGAATCGTACAACTCAACTGCAGGGGTGGATGGCTATATTAAAGGCTCGGTCTTACTGCGGGCTAGCTCAAATAAACCCACCCCTGCCGAGCCAACTCACCCTACACAGCCGCATCGTAGCCGCCAATCTCTTCATCCAGGGACGGGTGGGCGGGGAAACCTTCTCCTTGAAGTCTGGAAACCGAAAGAGGCTGATCTCAATGTTGCAGGACCCTATAAAGGTAAGAAACAGACACCTCCTCTCCACTTTGCAACATTGTAACAACACCATTTAGCATTACTCCAGACTTCAAGCTGGTAAACCCTTAATTTTGTTCCAGGCCCACTAGAGGGCCCTCCACTACCATAAGGTTTAAACCATCTATTCCGTCCTTCTTACTGTCTAATACCTTATCTAGTAAATAAGACACAACACCACTTGTTTGGGAGAAAGAACCGGTCACGGTTCACGTTTATTAAATAAACGCTTTAACTTGTGCCTAAGCGTCATTCAAATTACCCTTAGGCACTTGATCAACCTATCAACGAAACTTGGCAACAAGTTCGTGATCCTAAACGTTGGCGGCATCTCACCCTAACCTAGCCCCTACTAGCAGATGGTCAAGGCCCCTTTCGATACCTGCAGCGTGACACCCGGCTGTCACGCCCCATGGCACTCAGAGAGAGCTGTGATGTTCAGAGGTCTTCGGTCCCATTACGAGTGAGAGGACCCCCAGGCCGGCGCCTGGCAGGCATAACCCCTCCCTTTTCCAGGACCGTCACTCTTCTCTCCTTGTACCCGCTCCCCAGGGCATTGACCACCCGCCACAAGAGCCAGGCGAACTCTTGCCGCCAAACCAAACCAACAGGAACCCAGTAATTAACATAATTTAACTAACATAACAATAACAATATAACGATTTAACAGATTGCCACACCAACCATATGAGCACTTGTATTAACGAATAACCCCCAACAATGCTCCCCTGACGTCCCTTATGAACATATCCAACCCTACGTCCATAAGGTGTACTCCATCTGGCCTAAATAGGTGCCTTTTGTCGGCCGTTATCATTTCGTGCCTAACCACGAAACCCCCAATGCCCATGACCGCTCTTCCCATCTCCCTGTTCACCTTCTTGCGCACATTATATGCAGCCCTCTGTGTGACAATGTGCCGCCAGTGCAGTCGAGCAACTACATTTGACCACCCCAAAGTCACACCCTGCAACCAAGTGTGCATCCATTGCACATCCGCTGTCATTCTTTTGATCAAATCCAGCGCGGGCAATGCCCCCAGGTCATTGCCCCCGAGGTGCAGCACTAAAATGTTAGGCTGCCCCCACCTTTTGTGCGCCTCCTGTAAGAGTGCCGGCAAATCGGCCCACGACAATCCCCTGCGCCCTAACCACCGAAAGCTTGCCTTGGACGTTGGGAATCCAAGTTGCTGTCCCTCCGGCGATCGCAACGCCCTGAGATGAGCCCAGTGGATGTATGAATGGCCTACTATCCATAAACGAACCGGAGGCGCTTTCACATTCTCAACACCTGATTAAACAGAGTACACCACCATGAACAAAATGCCCCTGCACAGCCTGGGTCCCCCAAGAAAAACCCCCTCCTTGGAATATTGACCCTCAACATGCCTGCGCTCTAGCAGTGCCCTTTCCCTGGTTTAATATAGGTTTTGTACTGGGAGGATTTCCATCTACCCAAGCACTTAATCTCCGCCACCGCAACTCCTTTTTGAGCTGTGTTGGTCGCTGCGCCTATTCTAAAAGAATGCGGGGCGATCCTGCTCGGATTCAGCCCTGCATGTTTAGCCATTTTCGCCAGTACCTGGCGGAATTGAAAGACCGACAGGGCCAAACCGTCCTCATGTATCAGGAGCAGTTGCCCTCCCTCCGGCCTCACCATAAGGTATTGCTCCACACAAAACACCGGGCAGCAATCCTCAAACTCCTGTCGTTCTAGGGGTAACCATGCCCCCACCCCCTCCTGGTCCGTCTTGGACCTGGGTACAAACAGCAAGAGCCCCCCGTCCGTCAAACGGACGTGCTCTAACTGTATTCCACTGTGGCCCTTATCCTTGGCCGACGCCACAAGTTCCCCCACCCTGAGCGCTCCTGCAAACGCCAACGCAAATGCCGTTTTAAAAAGAAGCTGCTCGTAATCTGAGGAGCAAACCTTTGAAACACCCTTTGCCAATGCCTTCAGCCTCTCCTGGGTAATGGGTTCCCTCCGATCTTTTTGACGGGGGGCCAACCTGCCCCACCCTTTCAACACCTTCCTTACTAGGAATGTGCCAGAGTGGTCCTCCAAGCCAAGCGCCTTGTTAAAGAAAGCCAAAGCCGAGAGCCTACCGCTCGCGCCAGCCTTACTGACCCCTTCTGACCGCAATAAAGCCAACCAATCTAACACCAATACTCTAGAAGCCCTTTGTACCTGCACACCTCTACGTTGACAGAACGCCTCCCAGCAGTCCCAGTGATTCTTATAAGCTGACCATGTCCTTGGCGCCAAGGATGCCTTAACCAAGGCAAGTATGCTCATCCAACCTTCACCAGCTGCCAAAGAGAAGAAGGGCATGTTAACCCCTCCTCTGCCGCCATGGGTGCCGCTGCTCTAAACTGCTCCCATTTAAATCGAGAGAGTGCATCCGCAATAATGTTCTGCACTCCCGGGACGTGTTTGGCGGTAAATTGTATATTGCACTGCAAGCATCGTAACACCAGATGCCGCAGGCAGCACACAACCGCTGGCGATGACGCAGACAACCTGTTAATGGCGTACACCACACTCAGGTTGTCCGTCCAGAACACCACCTCTCTATTAGCCAATCTATCCCCCCAAATTTCCACAGCCACTACTATCGGGAATAATTCCAAAAGCGTCAGGTTTTTGGTGTGTCCCTCAGCTATCCATTCCCTCGGCCATGGAGCAGCGCTCCATTCACCATCCAGGTATGCTCCATACCCGAAACCCCCTGCAGCATCCGTGTACAAGTTTATTGCCTTGTTAGGTACTTTCCTACCCCTCCATAGGCACACACCATTAAAATTCACCAAGAATTTTTCCCATACCTCCAGGTCCTCCCTGACGTCTGCCGAAACGCTTGCCCATTTCGCCAGACCGGTAGGGCCTTTCAGAAGGCCCTCCAATCTGCGGTTAAATGCTCTACCCATCGGGATCACCCTACCCGCAAAATTCAGGAGGCCCAGCAGTGACTGCACCTCTTTTATTGCCACCCTGTTTGCCACTTTCAGCCTTCGGACCGCATCCAACATCCGGATAACCTTGTCCATGGGCAGCCTGCATTCCGCCTGCACTGTGTCAATTTCTATCCCCAGAAATGTGAGACAGGTGCAGGGCCCCTGCGTTTTGTCGTCCGCGAGCGGCACTCCAAAGCGTGACATCATGTCCTGCATGGCTTCCATAAGCCGTTCACACTCCGTGGAACCGGCCCTCCCAACCAACAAGAAATCGTCCAAGTAGTGTGCCACTGCTCCCCTACTGGATGCCTTGTACACTACCCAATGCAGGAACGAGCTAAAACACTCGAAGAGGGAACAGGACAATGAGCAGCCCATCGGCAAACACCTGTCCACATAATATTCCCCTTCAAACTTCATGCCCATGAGTCTGAATGCCGAGGGATGCAGCGGTAGTAGGCGGAAGGCCGACTCAATGTCTAGCTTTGCCAACCACGCCCCCGGCCCGCACGCCCTGACCACGTTCAGCGCACGATCAAACGATTGATAGTACACAGAACTCAATACTGGGTCAATTGCGTCGTTAACTGACTCCCCTTTTGGGAATGAAAGGTGATGTATTAACCTGAACTTCCCTTCCTCTTTCTTGGGCACCACTCCCAATGGGGAGATCACCAGATCTTCCATCGGGCAGGTGGAGAATGGCCCTGACACCCTGCCCAGCGCCACCTCCTTTGCCAACTTTTCCCGAACTACGTGTGGGAATTCATAGGCCGTTTTCAAATTTCTGTGCACTGGGGAACCCACTACCCGTCCCATAACCGGTATACGAAAACCCCATTCTAACCCTGACCTCAGCAGCTCAGCTGCCTCTATGTCGGGGTAGTTCGCCAGCCATATCAACATGGCCTTCAACCTAAGCGGGGTTGGTGCCCTTGACAGTAACTCCCGACTTAGGCGGGAGTTTGGGCTGTCCCTGATCCTTTAGTTTTCCGCAATCAGCTCCCGGGTGTGGCCCTGCACAGAACTTGCAGATGTGACGAAAGGAGCAACTGCTCCCCCTATCACACTGCCTATCCTGGAATTTCCAGCATTCCCTCCCCTTCCTGCCCAGCCGCAGCCCTTGGCGCGGCGGAGCTTGACGTGACGCCACGGGGGAGGGGGAACCGCCCTCCACTCCCAGTTTGGACCACAAGTGCATATCCTGCGTCCCAAAATGCAGTAAGGGGTTCCCTACCATCTTTCTCCTGAAGGCCATGTCGTATTCACGCCATGCACCTTCCTTAAACCTCGTACGGATATCCTCTATGGTATCCTGGTACTTAAACAGGTTGTGCCCCTGCAATGGCCATCTGTCAATATAACACGCAGCCAGCACACGGAAGCATTTAAGCCATTCCTCGTACGTCTCCGGCCTACGCACTTTCTTTGGGCCGGAGCCATCTGCCGCTCTTTCTTTGGCCCTAAACGTGTCTAAAGAGAGCTCAAATACGTTAACGTATCTTCCCTCCTGTATCTTTTTAATGACCTTCGCTATCAAATGGCCGTAAAGCGAGTGGACCAAACAGGGGTACGTATCCCCTTGTGCCGCCACTTTACGTGGCACTGGACCCACTTGCGTTATCGCGCCCCCTAAAGATTGCGACCCCTGCAGCCCGAGTGCCTGATCTCTAGCGCCTCCCTTGTCCTTAGCTTGCGCCGACGCCATCTTCTTTATCCACCTAAACATCCTGCGCTGACCCTTCCCCACTAATCCGAGATCCTCCCCGCTATCTGATCCTGACTCACTAGAGGATGACCCCGTGTCAGTGTGTAGGATGTCTGGTGCATTGCACTCACCCTCGCCTTGAGTCCCTGCTCCAGAATGGGTCGCTTGACTTGCAGCACTCTGTATTCCGCTGGGCCCTGCCACTGCCAGGGCGCTGCTTGAGCCCGATGCCATCTCTGCTGTGCTTGACTGGACCTGTTGAGACAGAACAACTTGGGGGGTACTCTGGTCTGCGAGAGGGACAACAGGTGAAACTCCCTCTCTCCCCTCCCCTGGCCTCCCCCCAACTGACATACCCAGCACATTAGCCACAGCATTCCTAATAATTGCCTCCTGCGAAGCCCCCTCCCGGGCGAAACCACTAAACCCAGGCTGGGGCCTCGCAGTATCCCTTGCATGTAGCGCTGCCTCGACAGCCCTCCTGATCATATCCTCATCCACCCCACTATGTGTCTGACCACCTCTAGGGATCTGCCCCCTGTCATACTGCGTATCATTCGGCACATCACTCGGTCTTACAACTCCCCCAGTCCTAAACTGAGAAGTTCCCTCATATACATGCGTTATCCCCGCATGTCCCCAACCCCTATGTGGTTCATAACTCATCCCAGTCTCCAATCGACCATATGCCCCCATAGGCCCACCGACCTCTGATCTGCATACCTCAAGTTCATACCCCCCCTCATGCAAGCTTGTCCCGATGCGACCCCTCTACCAGCGCTCTGTAATGTGCTTCCACTCTCTCTCAAGACAATCGCGGGCCTTTGCCCTTCACTGCCTCTATCCGCAACCACCACCTGTGCACTCGTGCTAGGCCGCTCTGAAGGCCTTTCCCCTGAACACACTGATCTGCCTGACACACCTGATGGGCCCGCGTGAGGACCGCGATCTACTGCCATGCGCGCATGCGCACTATCAACAGGCATACCCACGTGGGAACCAACTGCGCCACTCGTTCTCCCGGCACCCGGACCATCAGCCATGCTCCTGCCTGGTAAGAGACCCCCACTGCTACCTGCCTGTCCCCCTGTTGACCCGCTCGCGACCCGGAGTCCCCCCAAGTTACCTTCGGGGCTCCGGTCACGCGAGCCGGTCCGGTCACCTCCATGTCCTCCCTCAGAATGGCGGCCGCGATCTCCCTCCTCCTCAGAACTCTCGGAGGAGGAGATCTCGCGGGAACCGCCATCCGAAGGGCAAGACTCCGCTGCGCACTCTGCAATGTGGCCGGGCTCTGGGCCTGGCCCCATACCACCGCCGGCCCCCGCGTCAGCCACGCCAAGGCCCTGATCCCCCAGAGGCGAGACCCCAGTGAAAGACTGGGCCAAGGCCAAGACTGCCACCAAGGCCGCAATTTGCCCTGCTATGCTGTCCCCTGCATCCGCTTGGGCCACCGGATTTGACCCCCTCTCAGTTCCCACCATAGCACCCATCACCGTAGAATTAACCCTGCCGGGCTGCGGCCCAGGGCTGAATGCTACCTCCTTAACCCTACTAGTCTGGGCCTTCCCCTTAGGGCCTGTACCCCTTACTGTTCCCCCAGCTTTCCCCTTTCCCTTATTAAAACTCCTAACTGGTGGGGATTTTTATGGAGTGGGGGGTACTTTGCAGGTCCTTTTTTCCTCGCAGCCATCTCCACCACCTCCCTGTAACGCTTAGGTGGTACAGCTCTTCTCTTGGATCTCTCCATGCTTTACTTCAAGAAACTTCAGCCAACTTCAGAAACCTTCTCCTTGAAGTCTGGAAACCGAAAGAGGCTGATCTCAATGTTGCAGGACCCTATAAAGGTAAGAAACAGACACCTCCTCTCCACTTTGCAACATTGTAACAACACCATTTAGCATTACTCCAGACTTCAAGCTGGTAAACCCTTAATTTTGTTCCAGGCCCACTAGAGGGCCCTCCACTACCATTAGCTGCACATAATGACAACAGGTTGTCATGCACATGACAAGGTTAAAAAAAAAAGTTAAAGGGACACTGAACCAAATTTTTTTCTTTTGTGATTCAGATAGAGCATGCAATTTTAAGCAACTTTATAATTAACGCCTATTAGCAAATGTTCTTCATTCTCTTGGTATCTTTATTTGAAAAGCAAGAATGGAAGTTTAAATGCTAGAGCATTTTGGTAGACAACCTGGGTTGTTCTTGCTGATTGGTGGATACACTCATCCACCAATAAACAAGTGCTGTCCAAGGTTCTGGACTTTCTTTTTCAAATAAAGATAGCAATAGAACAAAGAAAAATTTATAATAGGAGTAAATTAGAAAGTTGCTTAAAATTGCATGCTCTATCTGAATCACAAAAGAAAAAAATTGGGTTCAGTGTCCCTTTAAAGGAACCCTAAACTAAAATTCTTTCTTTCATGATTCATATAGAGCATGCAATTGTAAGCAACTTTATAATTAACGCCTATTAACATTTTTTCTTCACTCTCTTGCAATCTTTATTTGAAATGTAAGGCTAAGAGCCGGACCATTTTTGGCTCAGCACCTCAGTAGCACTTGCTAATTAGTGGCTACATTTACCCAGATGCTGATCCAAAAATTGGTTTCAAATAAAGATAGCAAGAGAACGTAGAAAAATTGATAATAGGCGTAAATTAGAAAGTTGCTTAAAATTGCATGATCTATCTGAATCACGAAAGAAAAAATTTGGGATCAGTGTCCCTTTAAGTTAACATTCCTGCTTTTTCAAATAAAGATACCAAGAGAACAAAGAAAAAATGACAATAAGAGTAAATTAAAAAGTCGCTTAAAATTGCTTGCTCTATCTGAATTTAAAGAAAAAAAATGTGGTTTACTATCCCTTAAAAACACTGCTCAGATTACACTTTTAAACTATAAAATATGCAAACATTACAAATAGGATCATCATTTATAACTGTTAAATGATTGGATGGTAAAATAAAAATAACTATACTATTTCACAAAATCACATTAAAATGTTATTTGTAAGTCTTGATTTATTATTAGATACGTGAAACACCTGCATTCAAATACAATGAAAATTGCAATTTTATAAAAAAAAAAATCTCTGCGTATATTTTGTGACATACAGGTGTGTGAAAAACTTGAAAAATAACTTTTCATGTATTAAACAAATCAAAGTGCAAGGAAAATTGATTTAGAAATTTTAAACTCAAGCAGCTTAAATAATTTAAACAGCCTTGCGTTTAAATGATAGGAATTCTATAAAACTGCAAGCAAAAACATTTGTTTTGAATTCAAAGTCTGCATAGCAAACTCTAGTGGTTTAGAACTACCGTTATAGAATTAAAGAATATAAATATTTTTATACTAGTCCTAAAGCCTGTGTACATGGGCCATTTTTTTGCAGTACGGAGGTCCCACCCCTTGCTCTCTCTCTATCACCCCTCTCTTTTGCTCTCTCTTTCTCCCCTCTCTTTTGCTCTCTCTCTCCCCTCTCTTTTACTCTCTCTCCCCCCTCTCTTTTACTCTCTCCCCCCTCTCTTTTGCTCTCTCTCTCTCCCTTCTCTTTTGCTCTCTCTCTTCCCCCTCTCTTTTGCTCTCTCTCTCTTCCCCCTCTCTTTTGCTCTCTCTCCCCCTCTTTTGCTGTCTCTCTCTCTCTCTTTTGCTGTCTCTCTCCCTCTCTTTTGCTCTCTCTCTTCCCCCCTCTCGTTTGCTCTCTCTCTCTCTTCTCATTTACTCTCTCCCTCTCCTCTCGTTTGCTCTCTCTCTCCTCTCGTTTGCTCTCTCTCCCTCTCTTTTGCTCTCTCCCCCTCTCTTTTGTGCTCTTTCCCCCTCTCTTTTGTGCTCTTTCCCCCTCTCTTTTGTGCTCTTTCCTCCTCTCTTTTGCGCTCTCTCCCCCTCTCTTTTGTGCTCTCTCCCCCTCTCTTTTCCACTCTCTCCCCCTCTCTTTTCCACTTTCTCCCCCTCTCTTTTCCGCTCTCTCCCCCTCTCTTTTGTGCTCTCTCCCCCCCTCTCTTTTGCGCTCTCTCCCCCTCTCTTTTGCGCTCTCTCCCCCCTCTCTTTTGTGCTCTCTCTCCCCCTCTCTTTTGTGCTCTCTCCCCCCTCTCTTTTGTGCTCTCTCCCCCCTCTCTTTTGTGCCCTCTCCCCCCTCTCTTTTGTGCTCTCTCCGCCCTCTCTTTTGTGCTTTCTTCCCCTCTCTTTTGCACTATCTCCACCCTCTCTTTTGCGCTCTCTCCCCCTCCCCTTTGTGCTCTCTCCCCCCTCTCTTTTGCTGTCTCTCTCCCTCTCTTTATCTCCCCTCTTCTGCTCTCTCTATCCCCCCCCTCTTTAGAGCTCTCTGTCTCGGCAGTTGGCCCTGCATCTGGCCCCGCCCGCGTCATGCCGAGCCCCGCCCACGTCACACCCCAGGCCCCGTCCACATCCCACCCGTCAGACCACGCCCACGTCACACCCGCCCGGCCACGCCCACTCCACCACTCACTGATGCCAGATGCCAGGTCAGTTGGAAGGCCAGGTGTGTTTGTCCTCGCGCACAGTCTCTACTGCGCATGACAGCTTCGGACAAACGCACTTGGCCTTTTATTATATAGGATATGGATGTGCTTTTAATTTATGTGTTTCTCATAGTCCCAACTTTTATGTCCTTATACTTTGGAAGAAAATACAACACAATAAGAATGATGTATTAAAGGGATAGTCAACACCAAAATTGTTATTGTTTCAAAGGATAGATAAAGCCTTTACTACCCATTTCCCAGCTTTGCACAACCAACATTGTTATATTAATATATTTTATAACATTTAAACCTCTAAATGTCTGCCTGTTTGTAAGCCACTACAGACAGCCTCTTATTACATGCTTTTTATAAGCTTTTCACAACAAGAGACTGCTAGTTCATGTGTGCCATATAGATAATAGTGTGCTCACGCAAGTGGAGTTATCTAGGAGTCAGCACTGATTCGCTAAAATGCAAGTCTGTAAATAGAACTGAGATAAGGGGGGCAGTCTGCAAAGGCTTAGATACAAGTTAATTAAAGAGGTAAAAAGTGTATTAATATAATTGTTGGTTAAGTAAGTGTAGAGCCAAATAGGCTTGCAGCATCATAAGGGTTAAGGCTGGCAGGGAGAGTGAAGATTAGGGGAGTTTTGTGAGTTGCAACAATGTTGCAGGGACAGTAAGTGGCTTACCTTTCTTAAGCTGGTGTCTGCAGTTCCTGTTCCTCTTTGATCCTGGACAAGAAGAGGCCTGTTTGTGTGGACTCCCTGAGGCTTGTCCCTCACCCTGGCAATACTATTGCTGGCGCGGATGCAGTGGCTCCTCCCCCTATCTCCCAAGTGGTCCGTGACCTATTTCCCCTTGGCCCTACACTAGGCCCCGTGTTTGATACTTATCTCCCTCAAGGCCCAGGGTGCCTTCACCAGGTAAGTGCATCCATTGCTTCTTCTCCTGGGCAGTTTCCTGCTGCGCATCCGACTGGGCCTGTTCTACCGTCACTTCTGGACGTGCGTAACGTCACTTCCGGTGACGTTACCGATACACCCACCGGCATACAAGGTTGTCCGGCGATCAGACGCAGCTTTTTAGGCAGGTGAGCACCGTAAGAGCTCTCTGGCCAGAGGCCGCCTAGTCGGTCGCCGGAGGGGGCTAGCTTGGTTTTGCCAAGGTTTTGGGGCTTATAAAGCAGGCGGTTGTGTATCTTCATTAGAGGGAAATGTGGCGCAATTGAATGAGGGGAATGTGAGGATGACTGGCAGTAGTGAAGGGGTTACTTTGTACCATTAATACAATCAATACTAGCAGAGCAGGGTCATTAAATATTGGTATGAACCATGGCAATTTTGATCATAATGTTAATGCTGAGGTGAATGTGAATCTGCCTATGCAGAACATGAATGTGCTATTGCAGAATGTTAGCATGCAAGGCATTAATGCTAGTGATGTGACCAGGCATAATGTTACCATGCAAACCATTGATGCTATGATGACTGTGCACAGTCAGAATGTCAACATGCTAAACGTTAGTGCTACAAATGTGCCTATGCAGCATGTTTCCATGCCAAATGTTGATGCTATGAATGTGCACAGGCAGAATGTTAACATTGCAAACGTTATTACTATTAATGTGCCCATGCAAAATATTAATGTTGAGAGTGTGGATGTGCAAAGGGGTGCGAATGTGCAAGCTGCAGTGAATAATAATAGAAGCGAGCAGGCAATCTCTGTCAGTATGTCTGGGTCAGAATTGGGGGTCCAGGCCCATTTTGGAATGCCTCCATAAGGGTTGGGAAATGTTTGTGAGCAGGGTGCGGGTAGGGCCCCTCAGGCCACACCTGGGTTTCCTCTGGCTTCAGGGCAAAGTGCACACAATTTTATTTCTGTTTTGCAGGAGATTTTATTAGGCAATCAGATTCCCTCTGCCACCCCATCCCCAGTGACTGCCACCCCATCAAAATGCGGCTGAAGGTACAAAGACCTTCTCATCAACACCATTGCCAGCTATTCCATCTTCATCTTCGGGTGGAATTATGAATACTGGAGGATCCTTCCTGGTCCCTATGGCCTTACAGACCCCTCTCGTGAGGGAAGCAGTGTCGGCAGAAGTACCCACTACATCTTCCGCTGAGAACGGTGAGTTGCCTGCATCTAAACACCCTAGGGAACACTTATCAGACTCTTCCACCTCGGACTCTGACTTAGATAGCCACACGTCTTTAGGTTAAAAATACAAAGGGCAGAAGCGCATGTATAAAATGCTTAAGCAAATGAAGTCAGGTCAGCTACAAAAAGATCAGGGGGTGGAGGTAGTGGCTCCGTTAGTTCAAGGGCAGTCACAGGCAGCCTCAGTGGTGTTTACCCAAAAAGTAGCTTTAGAGGGTGACGCATTATCTTGCCCAATCTTTTCGCTTCATGGTCACTTGAGGCAAAAGATAGTAAGGAGAATTCAGAAGGGCCATTATGTAAACATTTTTTAACTCTCCCTTGAGGCGCATAGGCAGAAGGAGAGAAGGGCGGATGGGATAGGTCCTAAACTAATAAAACGACCAGAAACATGTAACGAGTGGCTCAAATGCTTTAGGATCCTCTCGTCATGTTACCTGGATAAATACCCAGATCAGGGCCAGGCGTTGCTGAAGCATACTGACACTATACACTGGATTTATCAACATCATAAAGATGGTGTATGGAGGGAGTATGACTCAGAGTATAGGAGGAAAATGGCCGGGAATTCTTCACTAACCTTTGGGTCCCAGGAGATGCATTTGTGGTACCGCTTAGGCCCAGAAAGGTCTCCTTCACCACCAGCAACTAGTAGGGGCATAGGGGCATGATTTCAGAACAGGAAGAAGTGTAAGGGCAGGGAGTGCTGGACATTTCAGGAGAAAAGGTGTGACAAAGGCACCGCCTGCCTTTACCGGCATGTATGCAATTTTTGTGAGGCCTTTCATGCTGGAGCGGATTGCTCCAGAAGGAAGGACTCCAACATTGATAAACCAGCAGCCCCTCAACCTCCTACAGCTAAGAGCACCTACCCCGGTGAGGGTGGACGTCCTTGAGCTGTGGTTGCGCACATATCCAGACCGCAACGTAGCAGGCTTGCTCTTGGCGGGATTTACAGATGGGTTTGTGATCCCAATAAACAGATCTGTCATGGGTTCACACAACCATCATAATCGTAAGTCAGCGTACCAGCATCCCAGAGTAGTAAGGGAGAAGCTAGCTAAGGAAATATCTTTGGGGAGAGTAGAGGGCCCCTTTAGTGTGCCACCTTTTCCTGATTTGGTTATCTCTCCTTTGGGAGTGGTCCCAAAGAAGGAACCTGGGAAGTTTTGCCTAATTCAGCACCTCTCTTACCCCAAGGGGGCTCAGTTCACTACCAGTCATTTGATAAGGCCCTTGACTTGGTTCACGGGGTTGGTAGAGGTGCTTTGTTAGTGAAACTGGATATTGAGTCGGATTTCTGTCTGCTGCCTTTGCACCCAAAATCCTTCCCTCTTATGGGATGTAAATTCAAGGGTAGTTACTATGTGGACCGATGTTTACCTATGGGTTGCGCTATTCCCTGCTCGCTGTTTGAATGATTTAGCACATTCTTGCATTGGGCGGTGGCCAAACTTGTAGGAGGGGATTACATAGACAATTTTCTCTTGGTAGGGGAACAGGGTACAGACAGGTGTAATTAGCTCATGGTAGAAATGAGAGGCCTCATGTCCCAGAAAGGTGTTCTGCTTGCGGAAGCTAAAACCCAGGATTCATGAACTACATTGACCTTCCTAGGTATCGAAATTGACACCTTACAGATGGTATGCAGGTTACCCATTGATAAGGTACAGAATATGTTGGAATCAGTTTGGGCAGCTGTTTCAAAAAAAAAATTTCTTTGAGGGACCTTCAGTCTCTCCTTGGTTTGTTGAATTTTGCTTGCCGGGTGATCCCCATGGGGAGAGTTTTCAACTGGAGACTAGAAAGTCATCTTAAGGGCAACCCCAGGGTGTCTGACAGAATAGTTGTTTCACGAGACATGATAGAGGACCCTTTAAGTTTGGGAAGCATTTTTTATACAATTTAATGGGATCAGTGTCTGGTGATCTAGCCCGGTATCTAGCCCGGTATCTAGCCAGACCCTGCATTTGTTTACTGACACAGCAGGGCCTCATGGTTACGGGGCTTATTTTCAGGGGGAATGGTGTGCCGGGCCCTGGCCACTTGAATGGAGTTCTGCCTCTCTCATCAGGAGCCTCACACTGCTGGAATTGTTTCCCATTGTCATGGCAGTTGAACTGTGGGGACAGAGGTTGCGGAATAGATAAGTGTTTTTTTGGACAGACAACTTGAGCGTTGTACATTCTATTAACAGGCTTTCCACATCCTCTGTGACCATGGTAAGGCTGTTGTGACATTTGGTTTTAAGATGTCTTGTCTTCAGCTTAACATTCGATTCCAGGCTAGCCATGTCCCGGGGTCAACAATGTTCTAGCAGATTCCCTCTCTAGGTTTGATTGGGTGAACTTTAGAAAGTTAGCACCACGGGTGGCCAAAGACGGGCTAATCTATCCCAGTTTTCTTTGGCAGCTGGTGGAACCTGGCTCTCCTTAATTCCCTTAGTCCACTCATCCCACGCCCCAGCAACTTGGCAGTGCACGAGGGGTGGAGTCATCAATTAGCTCTCAGGTGATGTTGTGTGAATGATTGGTGTGTATGCAAGCGGCAGGTTTACGCATTACTTGGGACTGGCTTGAGAGGCTGGTAGCGGTTTTACCCAACATTTGTAGTTCAGATTTTGAAGTTATGCTTTTCAAGGCAGCCTTTGTCTTTGCATTTGCAGGGGCCTAACAAATCACAGAATTGGCATTCCCTTCTAGAAAACATTTAAACAAGGGAGTACAGTTAGATCATGTCAAGATTTACCCTTCTTCGGTTTTATTTTTCGTCCTAAAATAAAAAACTGACCAAGAGACCAGGGGAACATGGCTCACTTTTTCGGCTCAGGGGGATGCTTGCTGACCTTTAGCTGCCCTTTAGCTACGCTATCAGCATACTTACAGCACAGCCCATTGGGGTGCGGGCAATTTCTAGTGCAAGGATCTTGGCGCAAGCTGTGGAGATGGCTGGTTTTGACCCCACTAGGATACCCCCTCATTAATTTAGGATCGGGGCGGCTATGCATGCTGCCCTTCAAGGGGTGGCAGCGCATACCATCCAGAAATTGGGACAGTGGCGCTCCAATCACTATAAGTTGTATGTTTTCCCATTATAAGTATGCGATCAGTGGTGTTTTCTGGGCCTGGGTTTTTTTGATGGGAAACTTGTAACTAAGGTCTGTTAAATTTTGTTTTGTTTTCTAGGTGCACGCAAGGCTGCCTCGAGAGTATGGATCATAGACCATTCTTTCATTCATTCGGCAGTGATCCGTGCTCTCAACAAGGCCGGGGGCAGAATTTGGGTTTTCCTCCATCCAGAGTTTTGATCCGTTGGTTAGGTTTTAGGGATATGTGTTGGCCTCAGCTCCCTAGTGTCCTTACTGACGCCCACAGGCGGTGGGGTAAACCCCACATTATTATAATTCATCTGGGTGGTAATGATATGGGTGCCATCCCTTTACTAGAGCTAACCAAAATCATATAATCTGGCTGGATTAGGGCATGGATCCACGGGGTTACCATTGGTTGGTCAAATGTAATAGCCAGACGTCAGTGGCACTATATGGGATCTTCTAGTGCTGCTTATAAAGTTAGAAAGAAGCTAAACAGGGATCTTGGGGCTTTTGTCACTGGTTCCTAGAGCTTCATGGTACGGCACGATGCCATTACAGTCAACAAGCGGGAGCTGTATAGGCCTGATGGGGTTCACCTAACTGATGCAGGATTAGATTTGTTTCTAGGGGATTTAATGAGGGCTCTCGCTCCCTTCCTGTAAGTCAGGTCGGGTGGGTGGTGGCAAGTAATACCTGAGATGCTATCCCTTGTGGCGGGAGGTAGTGGCCAGGAGCATATGGAGATGGTAAACGGGGGGGGAGTGATGGCCAGGTTGATGAGGGTGTGGCTGATTACTTCAAGTAGCTGGAGTGTCCCTCCCTCTGGGTAGGTAGGCCAGGAGAACTGGGAACACCCCTAGTAGCATATCTTCCCAAGCAGAGTGACTCTGCTGTTGCCTAGATCTGGCCACTTACCTCTTCAGGGGTTTAGTCTTAGCTTCTCATTTGCCGCCATCTATTTAGTCTGTCGGTTATTTATTATTTATTTATTCCTAAATTAATATGTTAATAAAGGGAACCAGTGATGGTCCAAATTTTCCCAAAACTAAAGTGTCTGTCTTTATTAAAGGTTGGCCCTGTGGGTCTGTTAAACTATACTGAGAGTGTTAAAAGTTATGGGTTAGTTCCACACCTCCTTTGCTGGGAGCGACATGGTAAGCCTTTAATCCCTTATGTAAAACTGGGGAATAAGTAATAAAGGGATTATTAATCTTTTTAAACAATAACAATTTTAGAGTTGACTTTCCCTTTAAGGAAAAAGCAATTTTCCCTGAACAACAATCAAAATCTTAATCATTGAGTGGATATTTTTTGTTGACATATTTTAAAATAATTCATTTACAAGCATAATGACAATTATAATCATTATTATTGTTAATATGTAAAGGTCTGCGAAGGTACATAGCTCTGAATATAATGTAATGAATATAATACATATAATATAATGCATAATTGAAAAATATTTGACCTTCCTTCATGGAAATAGTATTTTCAGTTTTCTATACACGTGCATATTGACATCATCAAAGGTTTTGTAACTATAATTATTTTTATTCCAATAATAATTTATTTACTACATTTTATAGAAGACCACAAATGATGAGAGTTTTATTGTTAAAGGGACAGTCTAGTCAAAATTAAACTTTCATGATTCAGATAGGGCATGTAATTTTGAACAACTTTCCAGATTACGTTTATCATGAAATTTGCTTTGTTCTCTTGGTATTCTTTGTTGAAAGCTAAACCTAGGTAGGCTCATGTGCTAATTGCCATAATCTGCCTTAAAGGCCGCCTCTTATCTAAATGCATTTGACAGTTTTTCACAGCTAGAGGATGTTAGTTTAGTTTATTGTCAGTATCTTAACTACTTTCATTGGTTGCTTTAATGTGATTGAATCAAATATAACAGTAAAACACAAGATGATTCATGGTAGGATAATAGCTTGCAGATAGAATATGTTCATACTTACTTTGTAAATTCACCTATTGGTTATAACTAATGGTGTCTTATAACATATCTGTTAGTTACTTTTGTTTGTTATATATGACATATTCATATCATTCTTTATTGATTTAAACAATTTCTTTTAAATTATAAAGGGGGATAAAACCTATAAAAGACATTGGGGCTTATTTATCAAGGGCCGAACGGCCCCTGATACCCCTGTTTCCGTGCGAGCCTTCAGGCTCACCGGAAACAGCAGTTATGCAGCAGCTTTCTTAAGACCTATACGATCGGGTTAGTTGACATGCCCTGCTAGCGGCCAATTCGCCGCAAATCTGCAGGGGGCGGCATTGCACAAGCAGTTCACTAAATGCTAACAGCGTATGTTGTCGGCATTCAGCGGTATCTGGCAAACATGATACGCTACAGCGTATCATGTGCGCCAGACTTTGATAAATCGGCCCCTTAGGGCCAGATTACAAGTGGAGCACTAAATATCACTTGCGAGCAAGCGATATTTGCTCTGAATTTTGTAATACCAGCGCACAAAAATGTGCACTGGTATTACAAGTAAATCACAATGCGAATGTGATCTCGCGTTCGCATTGCGCTCACAAGAGTGCGCTTCCATAGGCTCCTATGGGAGCCTTGTTCTGATGCCGTCACAAATGGCATCATAACCTTGTGCAATGAAGGGGGTAAGTAGTGTAACATTTTTAAATATATATGTATATGATTATATACATATATGTGATAATATGTGTATATACACATATTAACACAAATATACACTCACAACCACTTTATTAGGTACACCTTTCTAGTACCTTGGTTGGACCTCTTTTGCCTTCAGAACTGCCTTAACTCTTTGTGGCATAGACTCAACAAGGTGTTGGAAACATTCCTATGAGATTTTGGTCCATATTGACATGATAGCATCACACAGTTGCTGCAGATTTGTCTGCTGCACATCCATGATGCAAATCTCCCGTTTAACCACATCCCAAAAGTGCTCTTTTGGATTGGATTAAGTGATGCTCAATTGGTACTAAGGAGCCCAAAAGGTATAAAGAAATTATCCCCCACAGCATTAAACCACCACCACCAGCCTGAACTGTTGATACAAGGCAGGATGGATCCATGCTTTCATGTTGTTTACGCCAAACCAAATTATGACCTATCATCTGAATTTCGCAGCTGAAATAGAGACTCATCAGACCAGGCAAAGTTTTTCCAATCGTCTATTGTCTAATTTTGGTGAGCCTGTACTCTTAATATGGTATTTCTCGAAAGGGGTTTCCTATAGCTGGTAGTAGTAATGTTATTAGAATCATGTTCCAGATTAAGGTCTAGGCATTCTATTGTGGTGTCGCTCGCCTTGTAGGTGAATGATAAGTTTAGATTATTCTTATTGAGATGATCTACGAAATCTTTAATTCAAGAATTTCCACTATCATTATATATTAGTATCAGATCATCAATAAAACCTCCATATCTTATGATTTTATGCTTCTGGGTAAAATCATCCTCAAAGATGTGTAGGGTCTCAAAGAATCCCATATAAATGTTACATATATATATATGTCCTGGGATGGTTATGAATCACTGCACTAACCGTCCGTAGCTAAGTTTATAAGCTGTGTGACGTAAAGGGAATCTGCTGAAAAGCAGACTGAAGTAAAAAGGTGTGTCATTGTGTACTTAATTTGCATATCTTACCCAGAATCCTTTGCTGCATTGAAAACAATGTAATTCAGAGGTTTTCTGTTGGAAAACAAGCCTTCGGGCCTGTCTTGATTTGTTAATGAACTACACAATGAGTTATTTTTCTATATTTTGTGCGTAGTGGAGGATTTTAAACTCACCTTTTATCTCCCCCAAACTTAAAATGTTGTTGTATTCTGCCCGGAATCAACTTCACCCAGCAGTGATTCAAACCTTCTCCCAGCTGATGAGTAGCAACAAGTACGAAACAGTCTGTCCTGGGATGGTTATGAATCACTGTAATAACCCTAGCTAAGTTTATAAGCTGTGTGAACAGCGATACTTTGGCGTAAAGGGAATCTGCTTAAAAGCAGACTGAAGTAAAAAGGTGTGTCATTGTGTACTTAATTTGCATATCTTACCCAGAATCCTTTGCTGCATTGGAAACAATGTAATTCAGAGGTTTTCTGTGGGAAAACAAGCCTTCGGGCCTGTCTAGATTTGTTAATGAACTACACAATGAGTTATTTTTCTATATTTTGTGCGTAGTGGAGGATTTTAAACTCACCTTTTATCTCCCCCTAATTTAAAATGTTGTTTTATATATATATATATATATATATATATATATATATATGAAGTAAGTGAGTTGAATCCAGCACCATAGGTTTTAGTAAGATTTCTTTCTCACCTGTGTGCACGTTACCAAGGAGTATCAGCCAAACTCCAGCATATACAGTCCATGTAAAAACCAGGTAATAGCACCACAGTACACAATCTTCTTTTAAAGGTGAAAAATCTTTATTTGAGGTTTAGCAACCAGTAAAAAGCGACGTTTCGGACCTACATAGTCTTTAATCATCAAATGATTAAGGACTATGTAAGTCCGAAACGTCGCTTTTTACTGGTTGCTAAACCTCAAATAAAGATTTTTCACCTTTAAAGAAGATTGTGTACTGTGGTGCTATTACCTGGTTTTTACATGGACTATATATATATATACACACACCGGTACCGATATATATATACCGATTTCAGCCAATTTCTCCTTGGTATGTTGCTGAATGCATGAATGAGCCAATATTATATACGTATTTGGCCAAAAAAGAAAGCAGATTTTTAATGTAACTGTTCACGTCACACAAGGTGACAGATCATCAGTAAGAACCACCACACAGAAGGAAAGTGGAGGGCTATTTAAGCAGGCAGCAACTTAAGGGTTAACTTTTGCTGGAACTGCTATAGCTGGTGTGGCAGCTAGACGGAGAAGTGTCAGAGGCTTTATTAGTGACTTCTTGCAGGTTGGAACAATTGGCAAGTATCATTGTGTGTCAAAGCCTCCAATGTGCATTGAGGATGAACCAGAGCCTCCTCTGAGGAAGAAGAAGACACCTGTTACTGCAATGGGTGATGCTGTTTCTCCTTCGCCCTATGTCCCTTCTTTAGTCCCTTTTCTTTTTGCTGGTTACTCTCACTTGGCTGCATTCTTCTGCTGCTCCTTTATTCTCCTCTCCCTCCTCTGTCCCTTCTGTCTCTTTCTCTGCGGTTTTCACTACCCCAGTGTTTTCCTCCTAACCTTCTGCCCCTCACCACCTCTCCTCTATTCCCCTGGCCCTCTTCAGATGTCAGCTCCCATTCCTCCCCCTCTGGTTCTCCCCTGACAGGGGGCTTGTCTATGGGGGCCATGTCTTCACTCCTGCTGGAGGAGTCAGGGGAATCTACAGGGTCCGCCTCTCCCCTGCTCACTCCCAGTCAGTGAGTGACCTCTGACGGAGAGTCAGATCCTCAATTTGGGCCTGCGGTGGCTGAGGGAGTGGCTGGGGCCATAAAGTAGCCGCAATCTTGGTTATAGGTGGCAGTGGGAGTACAGCAGTGGGAGTGATGTTGGCGGAGCAGCAAACAGGCTAAAGGGACAAGCAGGGCAATGGCTCTGGCACACTCGCAAGTAAGTGGGGTGCCAGGAGCCAAAGATGACCACCAGAGGCTTAGTAAAGGGCAGGGTGGCGGTAGAAAAAAGGTGCCTGTGTCAAAAGAAAGGTTCAGTGGCAAATAAGAAGTGTGTTAGAAAGGGAAACAATATAGGGACACAGGAATTAACCCCTGCTAGTAGGGGGGATAGCTATAAGGCCTAGTTACATGGATATTATGGCTAGTTTGCGCAAGCGGCTACCCGCCAGAAATGTGTCTGCGAGGATAGAAGATAGGTTTTCAAGAAAAGGGGGTAAAGGGCATCATCTCTGATTCCTGTGATTCCCCCACTTGCAATTTTTTCCCAAAGGTATCCATGGAGGCGACGGCTGCGGTGTCCAGTGTATGTGTGGAGGCAACCAAGCAAATGCAAATGACATCTGTGACAGTTGTTCCAGCATCAGAAGGGATGGTGTCACAGACCCCAAGGCCTGAGCTGCTACTACAGGAACTGGGGAGTCCTTTGTTGGAGCACATAATAGGGAAGAACACAGTTATTCCAAAGGGGATTCAGATAACTCCACTGGGTTCAGGGACAAGGAGCAGCATATGCTGTTTAGGTATGTGAGGAGGTTAGCAGATGCAAAAGGGGCTAATGTAGTTAGTTTTGTGCCCGTCGGCATGTCTGCAGTAGGGCTAGGTGGAGTGGCACCAGTAGCACAAGCGGGGAGCCAGGTAGGTTTCACAAGGGTGTTAGTGGCAAGTACTTTGGGTACTTACCAATGAATAGTACACTCTTTGCACACATATCTAAAGCCTTGGGTAGCAAGAAATATTAAGGAAGGGAGATACGTGAAAATCTTCATGCTCTCTAGAGTGGCTGATCACATGAAGGAGATGGCAGAGGATGGGACAGGGGACAAGAAGGTAAAGAGACCTGAGACATATGAAGAATGGATAAAATGCTTCAGGATGTTAGCTTCATGCTACCTAGAGGCTCATTCTCAACACGTGCTAAAAGGGACAGTCTACACCAAAACATTTATTGTTTTAAAAGATATATAAGCCCTTTATTACCCATTCCCTATTTTTGCATAACCAACAGAGTTATATTAATACACTTTTTACCTCTGTGATTATCTTGTGTTTAAGCCTCTGAAAACTGCCCCTTATTTCAGTTCTTTTGAAAGACTTGCATTTTAGCCAATCAGTGCTGGCTCCTAGGAACTCCACATGCATGAGCTCAATGTTATCTATATGAAACACATGAACTAACACCCTCTAGTGGTGAGAAACTGTCAAAATGCCCTGAGATGAGAGGTGGCCTGCAAGGGCTTAGAAATTAGCATATGAACCTCCTAGGTTTAGCTTTCAACTAAGAATACCAAGAGAACAAAGCAAAATTGGTGATAAATTAAAAATTGTTTAAAATGAGATGCCCAATCTAAATAATGAATTTTTGTTTTGGATTAGACTGTCCCTTTAATGTGTTGAAATATATGGAAGTCATTGATGACATCCATGCTAGAGGTATGGGCACGGCTTGGCTGCAGTATGATGCTGATTTAAGGGTGAGGTTAGAATCTAATCTGTTACTCCATTTTGTAATGAAATAGATGGATTTATGCTCTGGCCTGGAGTTATTGGATAGTTCTATCTAAGGAAGTTGCCCTAGGTAGGATGGCAGGCCCTTTCCATTCCCTTCTGTTAGGTAACCTGGTGGTATCATCCCTGGGAGTAGTGCCCAAAAAGGACCCGGGAAGTTGTCTCACCCCGCCTGGAGTCTCAGTTAATGATGATTTGGACGAGGTTGACACATGTAATTTATCAGTCTTTTAAAGGCTGCTTTAGCTTTGGTTCAGAGTCTAGGCCCAATGGCGGAGATTGCAAAAGTAGACATAGAGTCTGTCTTTCATCCTCTCCTCATTAATCCAGAGAGTTTCTATTTTAGGGGTTGCAGGTTTCAAGGCTGCTATTACGTGGATTACTGCTTGCCAATGGGTTGCGTGATTTCTTGTGCATACTTTGAGTTGTTCAGTTCATTTTTGCATTGGGTGGGGATCCACAAGTCTGGCTGTATAGGGGTCAGTGGTCTAGATTTATGGAGTCAGCGCCTGCCGTTCTAGCCAGAGGTGATGATCTCTGGCAGGTGATGAAATCTGGTGAACTGCATAAAAGGGACATTATACACTAGGTTTTTCTTTGCATAAATGTTTTGTAGATGATCCATTTATATAGCCCATACGGTTGTTGTTTTTTTTTTTTTAAATATATAAGTATAGTTTTGCTTATTTTTAAATACCATTGCTCTGATTTTCAGACTCCTAACCAAGCCCCAAAGTTTTAGGAGAATACTTATGTATACCTACTCCAGCTTGCTCCTGTTTGTGCAAAGAGTCTTTTCATATACAGAGGAAGAGGGAGTGTCTGCTTTTTCCCACTTGCAGTAGATGTTCAAGCTACCTTTCTAACAGAGCTAAACTGGGAGCATTTAAGTAAGTTTTTAAATGGTTTTATACTAGATTTTTAGATCAGTATCTGTGCATATTATTCTTTATAGTAGTGTCTATTACATGCAGTTATATGAAAATTGGTGTATACTGTCCCTTTAAAGCTACTTCAGGGGTTGCTGATGCCTAGGACTTGGAAGTCTTACCGCAGGTACTGGGGTGAATGGGAATTCTTTTTGTCTTCTCTAGATCTGTCTTGGACATCCCCAACAATATACAGATCCTGCAATGTATAGCCTGCTTATATAAAGAAGGCATTTCACCTGGGGCAAATGGCAGCCACACAGACTCCATCTCTTTCTTTTCAAAATTGTACGAGGTGGAGGATGTTTTAAAATCCTTTCTGGCTAGGGTGGCAATGAAAGGAGAGCATAGGCTAAAGGGGGCAGAAAGGGATACTAGAGAGCCAGTCGCTAGGAAAAGGTTAGGACTCATGGTTGTGGCATTGCATGCTTTATGTAGTTCAGAGTATGAGGAGGTCTTCTTTGCTACTGCATTTTCATTGGCTTATTTCGCCACCCTGCACGTTAGCGAGTTGGTAGCAGCATCACAGAGATCAGCAGGGTCTGCGCTGCTAAGAGAGCATGCTAGGATAGAAGTGGAGTCCATCATGGTGCTGGTAGCACATTCACAACTGACCAACTGTGTTATGGTAGATGTCTCAATTTGCTTTCACAGGTGGAAACATCTATTTGCCCGGTCAGTTTGTGCCAGCGATTTAAGGATATTAGGCCTCAGGTAGGTGGCATATTTTTGGTACACTAAGATGGGGCATGGATATTGTGACATTCTTAAATCCATTGGGCAGCACTACATGCTGCTGCTAAGGCAGGAGGCTTGCAGTTGGGATTGCCTGTGTCCAAACTGTACATTCGGTGGCTGGGGAAGCAAAGCTTTAGATGGACGTACATGCTGACTCAGGTTGCGGAGGACAGTAGGAGGTGGGGGTCCCCACATGATTGTTTTTCACCTTAATGGCAATGATGTTGGGACTATGCCCATGGGTGATCTTGCCAGCATTATGTTATCTGATGTTAGATGGTTGCTAGCATAGTTCCCAGGAGTTAAGCTAATATGGTCCAACATTATCTTCTGTAATGTGTGGAGGAATATAAGTTCTTGTAAGGTGGGCTTTATGGTTAAGAGGAAGCTGAACAGAGATGTTGGTAGGGCTGTACTGGCATCTGGTGGTGAGGTCATCATGCACAAGCACATCCGGATTGACTGCCCAAGACTTTTCTGAAGTGAAGAAGTACACCTTTCAGAAAAGGGGTCCGGTCTTGTTTTTGGAAAGTATTAGCAGTTCCTTGGCTTCCCTTTGTGTTTAGTGGTGGCAAGAGTCCCTTGTTCTCTTTGAGCGGTGGCAGTGGGGTGCGACAAAAAAAGCAGGCTTAGCCTGGGGGGTGAAAGAGGAGGTGGACAATTAGAGCAATGCAACACTAGTAGCCGGAGGCTAGCTCATGGTGGCTCACTGCTAGATCCCTCCAAATAGCCAACCAAGCTGATGGAATGGGGGCATCGCCATTCCTTTCGGGAGGTGCACCCCTTACTTTGGATTTGTAGGACAGTGGAAATCTTGCCACCCAAAGTTAAGTTATTTAGGTTAATAAAGAATTAAGTTATTATTTGTTAAATAAATGCAACCCCTGTCCTCGGCGAAAAATGTATTTTTCTCCCATAACAGGAGTCTGAGTCTTTATTTAGGGAGTTGCGTTGGTACAAGTAAGGTTTATCACCTAGCAAGGGAAGGTATAGAAAGTTTTACCCTTAGGAAAGTTGAGCAACTTAAGGGTTAGCTGTTGCTGGACCTGCTAGGTGTGTGTAGGTGTAATAACTGGTGTGGCAGCTAGGAGAAGTGGCTTTATTAGTGACTACAGGCATGAAGTAGGGTCATTAACCTGTTTTTGTCTTCCTTCAACTCTTCAAGTTCTAGGTTTTCGGAAAGCAGTTTGTGGAAGATTCTGTGAGCATGGTGGCAGTTCATCAGGGATGTCAGCAATAGTTTCACTCTGGCTGGGGGCTGAATATAAATTTAGACCTTGATAAGACCGGAGTGCCATCATGGTGCTTTCAGGGACCCATCTGCGGGACTAACAGTCTTTTGGCTGAGGAAAGGTTGTCTTACTAGTGTGGGGGTCCCTCAACTTCAGTTTAGTGTAGGCACGTGGCGTGATGTTGTGGTGGCAGCGAGGTGCAACAAAAAGAACAGGCTTAGCCTGGGGGGATGAAAGAGGAGGGGGACAAGCAGAGCAATGCAACGCTAGTCCCGGGGGCTAGCTCACTGTGGCTCACTGCTAGATCACTCCAGATAGCCAAACAGGCTGACAGAATAGGGGTGTCCTCATTCCTTTAGGGTGGTCACACCCCTTACTTTGGAGTTGTAGGACAGTGGAAATATTGCTGGTCAACATTAAGTTATTTATGTTAATAATAAAGAGTTAAAGGGCCATAATACCCAAATGTTGAAACACTTGAAAGTGATGCAGCATAGCTGTTAAAAGCTGACTAGAAAATATCACCTGAACATCTCTCTGTAAAAAAGAAAGATATTTATCTTACATGGTGTATCCAGTCCACGGATTCATCCTTACTTGTGGGATATTCTCAATCCCTACAGGAAGTGGCAAAGAGAGCACACAGCAGAGCTGTCCATATAGCTCCCCTCAGGCTCCGCCCCCCCAGTCATTCTCTTTGCCGCTCTAACAAGTAGCATCTCCACGGGAGGGTAAAGTGAATGTGGTGTTAGATTTGTAGTTTTTATTTCTTCAATCAAGAGTTTGTTATTTTAAAATAGTGCCGGTTTGTACTATTTACTCTGAGGCAGAAAGTGATGAAGATTTCTGCTGAGAGGAAAAAGATTTTAGCATGTTGTAACTAAAATCCATTGCTGTTCCCACACAGGACTGTTGAGTACCGGAGAACTACAGTTGGGGGGAACAGTTTGCAGGCTTAACTGCTTAAGGTATGCTCAGTCACTTTTTTTCTAACAAGACTTGGTAATGCTAGAAGACTGACAGAAATCCCCATGGGGGAAGGTAAGCCATATTCTGAGACACAGTATAGAAGGATGGCTTAGTGAAAGGGCTTAAATCACTGGTGGACACTGTTATGGGGAAAATCGATTATTTTATTACTATAATCTGATATTTGCACAAGTGTTTATTATGTTTGGAACACTTTTTTGGGGTTTTATATGCCTGGCATATTTTTAGACACCTAATTTGGCTTAGGAAGGCCCCACAACTCCGGAGTGAAGAGGGAGGGGGCCTAATTTTCGCGCCTCAGTTGCGCAGTTCTTTTGCAAGACAGCTTCATGCAGCTTCACGTGTAGAGTCCAGAGATTGCAGGAGGACTACAGGGAGGCTTATTTTCATCCAAAACGAATCCCCAAGGAAGGTAGGGCCGCAGCAGAGACTGTGGCTTGGTGCTGTAGTGTGTTAAACCGGTGGCCTGCTTCAATTTGCTCCGGTTTGGGCAATAAGGGGTTAATTGGCTTGAAACTTAGTGTGCAATCATTTCAAAGCATTAGGATCATATGGTGAAAATTTCATAAAGATTGTATTTTTTTGAGATTTGGTAAAAAAGTGTGCGCTTTTTATTATTAAAGGCACAGTACCGTTTTTTCAAAAAGTGTATTTTTCTGTATTTGAGTGCTGTCTAAGTCTGTCTAACATGTCTGAGCCTACAGATAGACCCTGTTCTATGTGTTTAAAAGCCATGGCGGTACCCCCATTGCATTTGTGTTTAAAGTGTGCTAAGGTATCTAAACATTTTAATGACCATGCAGTGACACTTAAAAATGTAGCCCAAGATGATTCTTTGACGGAAGGTAATGAGGATAGTCCTCCTTCCTCTCCCCATGTGTCGACACCAGTTACGCCCGCGCAAGCGTTGCCTAGTACCTCTAGCGCATTGTGCCCTATTACTTTACAGCAATTAGCAGCAGTCATGGATAATTCCCTTGCGGCATTTCTATCCAAACTGACAGTTTTTCCAAAGAAGCGTGATAGCTCAGTTTTAAGAACAGAGGATGAGCAATCAGAAGGATGATTTATCTGTTGTACCCTCACAACACTCTGAAGTGGCAGTGAGGGATGGTCTGTCCGAGGGAGAAATTTCTGAAACAGGAAAAGTTTCTGAGCGGGCAGAGTCAGATTCCTTAGCGTTTAAATTTAAGCTGGCACACCTCCGTGTCCTGCTTAAGGAGGTTTTAGCTACGCTGGATGATTGTGACCCCATGGTGGTCCCAGAAAAATTGTGTAAAATGGACAGGTTTTTAGAGGTCCCTGTATACACTGATGCGTTTCCGATCCCGAAGAGGGTGGCGGATATTGTGACTAGGGAGTGGGAGAGACCAGGTGTGCCTTTTGTTCCCCCCCCCCCTATCTTTAAGAAAATGTTCCCCATAAATGACCCCAGGCGGGACGCGTGGCAAACGGTCCCTAAGGTAGAGGGAGGAGTTTCAACACTTGCTAAGCGTACAACTATACCAATAGAAGACAGTTGTGCTTTTAAAGACCCTATGGATAAAAAAAATGGAAGATTTGCTGAAGAAAATGTTTGTTCAGCAAGGTTTCCTACTTCAGCCAATTGCCTGCATTATTCCTGTAACTACTGCAGCGGCTTTTTGGTTTGAGGCGCTGGAGGAGTCGCTCCAGAGGGAGACTTCATATGACAAAGTCATGGATAGAATTCATGCTCTAAAGCTGGCTAATTCTTTTATCACTGATGCCGCTTTCCAATTAGCTAAGTTAGCGGCGAAAAATTCAGGTTTTGCCATTATGGCGCGAAGAGCACTTTGGCTCAAATCATGGTCGGCTGACGTGTCGTCCAAAACAAAGTTACTAAACATTCCTTTCAAGGGAAAGACCCTTTTTGGTCCCGAATTGAAGGAAATTATTGCGGATATCACTGGGGGGAAGGGCCATGCCCTCCCGCAGGATAGACCATTTAAGACCGGATCTAGTAGGGGGCAGACTTTCTCTCTTTGCTCAGGCTTGGGCAAGAGATTTTCCAGATCCCTGGGCATTAGAAATTGTTGCTCAGGGGTACCTTCTAGAATTCAAGGACTCTCCCCCAAGGGGAAGGTTCCACATTTCTCGTTTGTCTTCAGACCAGACAAAGAAACAGGCGTTCTTACGCTGTGTAGAAGATCTTCTAAAGATGGGAGTGATACACCCAGTTCCAATTGCAAAACAAGGACTGGGATTTTACTCCAACCTGTTTGTAGTTCCCAAAAAGGAAGGAACTTTCAGGCAAATCCTGGATCTAAAAATTCTAAACAAATTCCTCAGAGTTCCATCTTTCAAAATGGAAACCATTCGGACAATCTTGCCGATGATCCAGGAAGGTCAATATATGACTACCGTGGATCTAAAGGATGCGTACCTACATATTCCTATCCACAAAGATCATCATCAGTTCCTAAGGTTCGCCTTTCTGGACACGCATTACCAGTTCATGGCCCTTCCTTTCAGGTTGGCCACCACTCCCAGAATTTTCACAAAGGTGCTAGGGTCCATTCTAGCGGTACTAAGACCGCGGGGCATTGCAGTAGCACCTTACCTAGACGACATCTTAATGCAGGCGTCGTCTTTTCACAGAGCCAAGGCTCATACGGATATTGTTCTGGCCTTTCTAAGGTCTCACGAGTGGAAGGTGAACGTCGAAATAAGTTCTCTGTCCCCGCTCACAAGGGTTCCCTTCCTGGGAACACTAATAGACTCGGTAGAAATGAAAATCTTTCTGACAGAGGTCAGGAAGTCAAAACTTTTAAATACTTGCCGAGTTCTTCATTCCATTCCTCGGCCTTCTGTGGCTCAGTGCATGGAGGTAATCGGTTTAATGGTTACGGCAATGGACGTTGTCCCTTTTGCCCGAATTCATCTAAGACCACTGCAACTGTGCATGCTCAAACAGTGGAATGGGGATTATGCAGATTTGTCTCCTCAAATTCATATGGACCAGAAAACCAGAGACTCTCTTCTCTGGTGGTTGTCTCAGGATCATCTGTCTCAGGGAATGAGCTTCCGCAGACCGGAGTGGATCATTGTCACGACCGATGCCAGCCTGTTAGGCTGGGGTGCGATCTGGGACTCCCTGAAAGCTCAGGGTCTATGGTCTCGGGAAGAATTTCTTCTCCCAATAAACATTTTGGAACCGAGAGCAATATTCAATACGCTCCAGGCATGGCCTCAACTAGCGGAGGCCAAATTCATCAGATTTCAGTCGGACAACATCACGACTGTAGCGTACATCAATCATCAGGGAGGAACAAAGAGTTCCCTAGCGATGAAGGAAGTAACCAAGATCATCAAATGGGCGGAGGATCACTCCTGCCATCTATCTGCAATTCACATCCCAGGAGTAGACAACTGGGAGGCGGATTTTCTGAGTCGTCAGACTTTCCATCCGGGGGAGTGGGAACTATACCCGGAGGTTTTTGCTCAGCTGACCCAGCTATGGGGCATTCCAGAATTGGATCTGATGGCGTCCCGTCAGAACACCAAACTTCCCCTTTACGGATCCAGGTCCAGGGATCCCAAGGCGGCATTGATAGATGCTTTAGTAGCGCCTTGGTCATTCAGTCTAGCTTATGTCTTTCCACCGTTTCCTCTTCTCCCTCGGCTGGTAGCCAGAATCAAACAGGAG
This sequence comes from Bombina bombina, assembly GCF_027579735.1. Taxonomy (NCBI): domain Eukaryota; kingdom Metazoa; phylum Chordata; class Amphibia; order Anura; family Bombinatoridae; genus Bombina; species Bombina bombina. The sequence goes on from NC_069507.1 coordinate 100,033,485, forward strand.
AAGGCTTTGGTAATTCTGATAGCGCCTGCGTGGCCACGCAGGACTTGGTATGCAGACCTAGTGGACATGTCATCGGTTCCACCATGGAAACTGCCATCGAGGCAGGATCTTCTAATACAAGGTCCATTCAAGCATCCAAATCTAGTTTCTCTGCAACTGACTGCTTGGAGATTTAACGCTTAATTCTAGCTAAGCGTGGGTTCTCTGAATCAGTTATAGATACTCTGATCCAGGCAAGAAAGCCTGCCATAAGATACCATAAGATATGGCGGAAATATCTTTGTTGGTGTGAATCCAAGGGTTACTCGTGGAGTAAGATTAGGATTCCAAGGATATTGTCTTTTCTCCAAGAAGGATTGGAGAAAGGTTTGTCAGCTAGTTCCTTAAAGGGACAGATATCTGCTCTGTCTATCCTGTTACACAAGTGTCTGGCAGCTGTACCAGACGTTCAGGCGTTTGCACAGGCCCTAGTTAGAATCAAGCCTGTCTACAAACCTGTGGCTCCTCCATGGAGTCTAAATTTAGTTCTTTCAGTTCTTCAAGGGGTTCCGTTTGAACCTTTACATTCCATAGATATTAAGTTATTATCTTGGAAAGTTTTGTTTTTGGTAGCTATTTCTTCTGCTCGAAGAGTTTCTGAATTGTCTGCTTTGCAGTGTAATTCACCCTATCTGGTGTTCCATGCAGATAAGGTTGTTTTGCGTACCAAACCTGGTTTCCTTCCAAAAGTGGTTTCTAATAAGAATATTAACCAGGAAATCATTGTTCCTTCTCTGTGCCCTAATCCAGTTTCTAAGAAGGAACGACTGTTACACAATCTTGATGTGGTTCGTGCTTTAAAGTTCTATTTAAATGCGACTAAAGATTTCAGACAAACATCATCCTTGTTTGTTGTCTATTCTGGTAAGAGGAGAGGTCAGAAAGTGACTGCTACCTCTCTTTCCTTCTGGCTGAAAAGCATCATCCGATTGGCTTATGAGACTGCTGGACAGCAGCCTCCTGAATGAATTACAGCTCATTCCACCAGAGCTGTGGCTTCCACATGGGCTTTCAAGAATGAGGCTTCTGTTGAACAGATTTGTAAGGCAGCGACTTGGTCTTCACTGCATACATTTGCCAAATTTTACAAATTCGATACTTTTGCTTCTTCGGAGGCTATTTTTGGGAGAAAGGTTTTGCAAGCAGTGGTGCCTTCCGTTTAGGTTACCTGACTTGTTCCCTCCCTTCATCCGTGTCCTAAAGCTTTGGTATTGGTATCCCACAAGTAAGGATGAATCCGTGGACTGGATACATCATGTAAGAGAAAACAGAATTTATGCTTACCTGATAAATTACTTTCTCTTACGGTGTATCCAGTCCACGGCCCGCCCTGGCAATTAAGTCAGGTTCAAATTTATTTTTGTAAAACTACAGTCACCACTGCACCCTATGGTTTCTCCTATTTCTCCTAACCGTCGGTCGAATGACTGGGGGGGCGGAGCCTGAGGGGAGCTATATGGACAGCTCTGCTGTGTGCTCTCTTTGCCACTTCCTGTAGGGATTGAGAATATCCCACAAGTAAGGATGAATCCGTGGACTGGATACACCGTAAGAGAAAGTAATTTATCAGGTAAGCATAAATTCTGTTTTTACCTCAAAAGTTCCTCAGTAGCCACATCCCATTGTAAAGGACTTCTAAGCAACAAATCAGTATGTCTGTCCTGGGACAGAGGAAAGAGCGAGCATTCATGCACACTCATCTTATTTCCCTATTCAGTGTAAGGAAGTTTACAATGAAATATCATGAGAGTTAAGTGAAATCTCATGAGATCACAGTAAAAGAGTTCATGACCTCAGCACTGCTAATGCTGATTGGCTGCTTTTCATTTCTTCATTTTTTATTTTTTTTACCAGCAGCTGGGCAGCAGCTGAGTATAACTTTTTACACAGAACTTACTCTGCTGAGCTGAGGAAATTGTGAGGTAAGATATCTTCCTTTTTTACATAAATGCTCAAGTGATATTTTCCTGTCAGCTTTTTACAGTTATACTGCATCAGTTTCAAGTGATTTAGCATATGAGTATTATGTCCCTTTAAGTTATTATTTGTAAAAATAAATGCAATCCCTGTCCCCTATGGGGGAAGTTTTTTTATTTTTATTTTGGGAGTTATGTTGGTAAGTAAGATTTATCACTTAGCGCTCTACAAATAACCAATAATAATAATAATGATAATAATAATAATATTAATTAACAGGGGAAGGTATAGAAAGTTTTACCCTTAAGTTAATGGAAAAGAAATTCCAGGATTATTAACAAATAGAAATATATGGATGTTTCACAGCTCTACAATACACCAATACTAGTATTTAAAAAATGTATTTGAATATTCCACCACATGCTCTCCCTTGACACCGGTCAGCAAAAATACACCGTTCTCACTTAAGATTAAAGCAGTGGCCGCTACCCACCCCACCTCCTCCCTACAAAACTCAATCCCACATCACCTTTTATACAAGGGCAAAGAGATACAATCACAACAGGCAACATGTGACATTCTTGGGACGCACTTCCAAAATTGGTACACCTATACACGGCTGAAACATTACCTAACCTCGCACCCCCTCAAATCTCAGTTACAAAGACACCTTTCTCAATTTGAGGGAATATGCTTCCATCTCCACCCACAAAAGGGAATATTATCCTTAACGTACAAAATGCTGTCACAGGTATCCCATCTGGCACCCCCCACATATGTAGCTAAATGGGAGGCGGATTTAGAAAATACCCTGGACGTGCCTGAATGGACAATCATTTTCCAACAGATGACGAAAGCCTCTTCGTCCATTTCGACTCTAGAGATGAACATCAAGCTATTGAGTCGATGGTACTACACACCTGTTAGACTGCACCATTTGTTTCCCAGCACAACAACCATGTGTTGGAGGGAGTGCGGAGAGACAGCAACTTTTGCACACATATGGTGGACATGCCCAAAAGCATCCTTTTGGGGCTCTCTTAAACCAGAAATCGAAAAAGCGCTAGGCGCATTGCTCCCACTCACACCATGGGTCTTTCTTTTCAACAAATTCCCTAAAATCCCCTGCAAATTGAAACAAGCACTCCTCACTGTCATGGTAAATTCTGCAAAAAGGCTCATCCCACTCAATTGGAAAAAAACAAATCTACCATCTCCAGCTGTCTGGAAAACTAAAGTCACTCACTACCTCCAACTGGAGAAATACCACTATACCCGCACCAAACGAGTAGACTAATTCCAAAACATAACCTTCCTTTGGGAGGAATATATAAATAGCCCATAGAAATCTATCCCCCCCCCTGCAGACTTACAAATATCAGTCTATATAACCGGGCCTACATACTTGACATTCACAGACTTATCTTATGCAATATATACACACAGCAGGGTCGGCCTACAATAGGAAAGAGGGCGCCAGTTTCATTCCATTTCCAGTTATCTCCTACTACTAGGCATGGGCAGATTGGTACTCCTAACCAAATCCATTTTTAACAACCAACCTCGTGTCTTACTAGCATGGACCTAATCATTGTAAACTTAACAGCACAATTGTAACGATGTTTTATTTTTATTACTCTTGTAACAAGAGATGTTAATTTGAATGTTTCCATATTGCTTTTCTATGTACATCTTTGAAAACTATCAATAAAGCATTTAAAAAAAAAAAAAAAAAAAAATGTATTTGAATAAAATAAAAATGTATCAAAGATCTTATAAATCAATTAAAAAAGATAGGTCTTTAAGGAAACATAAAATAGAGCAGTAGTAAATCAATCAATATTAAATTCTCGCAATTAATCAAGGTTGATTGTGAGAGAATCGTAAATGATAAATTTCACATTCGCCACAAACAATAGTATCTTATAGTTAATCTATTACTATGCGAAGGGGAGTAAAATGTTTAGCCACATTATTAGCTCCCTTCATGTAAGATGAAACAGACAGTGGGCAGGTAATATCAGGAATCTTGTGGGGAAAAGAACAAAGATTACAGAAACAGTCTAGTCAAAATTAAACTTTCATGATTCAGACAGGACATGCAGTTTTAAACAACTTTCCAATTCACTTTTATCATCAAATTTGCTTTGTTCTCTTGGTATTCTTAGTTGAAAGATAAACCTAGGTAGGCTCATATGCTAATTTCTAAGTCCTTGAAGGCCGCCTCATATCTGAATGCTTTTTAAAGTTTTTCACAGATAGAGAAAATTAGTTCACGTGTGCCACATAGATAACATTGTGCTCACACCCGTGGATTTACCTAGGAGTCAGCACTGATTGGCTAAAATGCAAGTCTGTCAAAAGCACTGAGATAAGGGGGCAGTCTGCAGAGGCTTAGATACAAGGTAATCACAGAGGTAAAAGTATATTAATATAACTGTGTTAGTTATGCAAAACTGGGGAATGGGTAATAAAGGGATTATCTATCTTTTTAAATAATACAATTTCTTGTGTAGAAATGCTTGTGCAATACCGCCCCCTGCACATTGGCGTATCCGATCGGGCTGATTGCTGTCTGCCGCCTCAGAGATGGCGGACGATTTAAGAAACAGCGGTCTTAAGACCGCTGCCTCTTAACTTTTGTTTTCGGTGAGCCTGAAGGCTCGTGCGGAAACTGCTGCATTCACAGCATAATAAATCGGCCCCATTGCATGAGACTTATATTTGCTTTTCTAATTTAGTTTGCCTGTGTGTGTATATGTGATTTAGATCCGTTTGGATATGTAGGTGCAAGATACTTAGCAAGCATAAACAGCCACATATGTATTATGAACGTTAATATAATTTTGCCCGTTTGCGGGTTCGCAATAATTAACCAGCCAATACAAGCGCTCAGAAAATTAATCAGAATTTAAATCTTAAAGAGACATAATACAAGTTGAGCTAGAGACAAAATATAATCATATGTACTTTAATTACTTTACCTGCAAATTTATACTGCAGTACCTCGCCATTAACCCTTTCTTTTTAGTTTCTGAATTGCAAAGCTCTAACTCCCGCCCACACATTTCCTTCCATGGTTGTATCTATATCTATTCTTGATTTAGTAGAATGCAAAAATGCATAGAGATTATCTGCTGGAGCATGCCTAGAAGCTGTGAACTCAGTTGAAAAACAATGGGGCCGATTTATTAAGGGCCGAACGGCCCCTGATGCCCCTGTTTCCGCACGAGCCTTCAGGCTAGCCAGAAACAGCAGTTATAAAGCAGCGATCTTAAGACCGCTGCTCCTTAACTGGTCCTCCTCCTCTGAGGCTGCAGACATCAATCTGCCTGATCCTATACGATCGGGCTGATTGACACCCCCAACTAGCGGCTGATTGGCCGCAAAATCTGCAGGGGGCAGCATTGCACAAGCAGTTCACTAGAACTGTTTGTGAAATGTTAAATGCCGACAGCGTATGCTGTCGGCATTCAGCGGCCTGTCTGGCGGACATGATAATTAGGCCCCAATGCCTGTGTCTAAACACTGATAAGGGGGGGGGGGTGGCTTCTCCAGGCAGCTTAGCTATGCAATTCATTTTGCTTATTTTTGAAAATGATTTTAAAATATTTGCTAGCAATTTTTAAACAATTTTTTTATGCAAACTATTTTTGATTAATTAGCCCTTTTAGGATATGCACAGATCTCAACCTGTTTTATGTCCCTTTAGTTAAGTTAATTTTCAAAAAGTGCCCCAAAGGCCCTTAAAATAGAGAGCATTGTAGTTTTTTTTTATTTAAGAATTTTTTATAAGCTTTTTTTTTAAATAAAAAAACAACTGTACTAGGCAGTTTTGGGGTGTTAAAAAAAAAAGACACTGAAAAGTGCCTTTACATTGCGGTCTATGGGAGCTGTGTGTTCTCATAGACCGCAATGTGAATATATATATGTACATATATACTAATATATATATATATATATATATATATATATATATATATATATATATATATATATATATTTATATATATATATATATAAATGTGTTAATATGTGTATATACAAATATTATGTATATATGCATATACATATATATTAAAAAATATGGTCTGTGACGGCATCAGAACGAGGCATCCATAGGAGCCTATGGAATCGCGCTTTCATGAGCACAAAGCTTCCTAGCAATGCAAACGCAAGCTTGCATTCGCATTGCACTTTACTTGTAAAACCAGCGCACATTATCGTGCGCCGGTATTACAAAGTGCATCACTAATATCGTTTGCATGCAAGCGATATTTAGCGCTCCACTTGTAATCTGGCCCAATGTGCAGATCTATGCTTTACATTTTAGAAAAATAAATATGTTCAGTTAATATTAAAGGTTGATAGAAAAAGCCCTATTCTCATCTATCCTTATCATTAAATATACAAATTAAGTTTCTACAGTTTCCTGCTGCTGCTATGACAACCTGTCCTGTTGCTCTATTAATGATCTTTACCTTCTGCTGAATCAGGATTAGTTGCACATTTGAAGAAATTTTAATTTGACATTTAAGGGATAGAAAAGTCAAAATTAAACTTGCATGATTCCGATAGAGCATGTAATTTAAAGACACTTTTAAATGAATTTCTATTTTCAAATGTGCTTTGTTCTCTTGGTATCCCTTGTTGAAAAAGAATACGCACATATCCTACACTGTTGCTAATTGGTGCCTGTACACATTTGTCTTTTGTGATTGGCTAATTAGATGTGTCATCTTGCTCCCAGCAGTGCAATGCTGTTCCTTCAGCAAAGGATAATAAGAGAACAAAGCAAATTTGATAATGGAATTAAATTGGAAAGTTGTTAAAAATGGGGTGTTCTATCCAAATCATGAAAGAAAATGTTGGCGTTTCCTGTCCCTTTAATATGAAATTATACTAGAGGGTAGAAAGAAAAGTCATATGGTTGTTGTATTCAATAACATAATAGTTTTGAAAAAAAAAAAAAACATAAATTCAAGAGAATAAGCAAAAAGAATTTAAAAGGTGAAAATCTGATCAATAAAATTATAAGATCCCAGTTGCTTCAAATAAATAAAGCTATGAACCACATGTTAAAGCAAAGATTTATGGACTGCACACTCTCATTAAAGTGATAATAAATCCTAGCATTTGTGAAACGCTACGATTTACCAGTGGAACAAATAAAGGGGATTTTCAGTCATGAAGTATAAAATACTTCATGCTGAAAGTTCCTTTAGTTGTCTGAAGCGTTCGCCCTGCTGAGCACCTCAGGCTGCTCGCAGCAGAATGCTATTTTTCAATAGGGTGACATTTCCACCTTTTAGCTAATAGCTAATTATTGGCCGCGAATCTGCAGTGGGCGGCATTGCACAAGCATTTCACCAGAAATGCTTGTGCAATGTTAAAAGCCAACAGGGTATGCTGTCGGCATTTAGCGATGCAGGGGAGACATGACTCGCTATAGCTATAGGGTATGATAAATCTACTCCAATGCAAGTTATGCCTATTTCCACTCCCCCTGTATTATGCCATCAGCCAATCACAAATGCATATACGTATATTCTGTAAATTCTTGCACATGCTCAGTAGGAGCTGGTGACTTGAAAAGTGTAAATATAAAAAGACTGTGCACAGTTTGTTTATGGAAGTAAATTGGAAAGTTGTTTAAAATTGCATGTTCTATCTGAATCATGAAAGTTTAATTTTGACTTGTATCCCTTTAAACTTAGGGTGGATATGATATTTTAGAGCACCCTTTTAAAATCCTCCTTATGTAAACTAAGTTCTACACTGATCTAAGCAACCACTATGTAGCATGTTGCAGGTTCTGTTAAACTACGCCATAATTCAGTATGCAGAATACTGTACATATCCAAAAATAGCAGGGCTGGAAACAAGCTGTGCGTAGTAAAAATAAAACTGAGTGTTCTTTGCAGAAGCCCTGTTATATTTCCACTCAAAAGCAAAAAAATAATCAATCACAATAAATATCAAATCATCTAATATGCAAGGAGATAAAAAAGTATAGACTGCAGTAATTAAAGCCTCAGACTGAGATGGATGTTTCTGTTATTTTTTGTTATGCTCAGTATCTCTGCAGGGAAATTACTATGAGTACTCAAAGGTAAATGTGCATTAAACCTAATATTAAATTCTCAATAAAATTATGTATTAGTAGCAAACTATGCAACAAACTTTCATTCATTATTTATTTTTGTCCATAAAACCTATAGTTTACTTCTGAAAACTGGGTTCATGCTACATAGTGATTGCTTAGTTCAGGGCTTGACACATATGTTCAAATCTAGGAGCGAGCACAAAAATCTAGGAGCTAGGTATTATTATTATACATACATATATATATACTGTATTTATGTATGTATATATATATATATATATATATATATATATATATATATATATATATATATATAAACAATACACATTTTTGCATAGAAAATTAGCACATCTAGGCAAGTTCCCCGCTTGTGTTTCCCCAGTAAAATTCCATATATATTGTTACCAATGCACAAGAGGATTCTGGTAAGATATGCAAATTAGATATGCAAATTCTCAGTTTTTTTGCTTCAAATACTGTTTTAACACAGCAATCCCTTAACAGGACTTTTGCAGCAACACAGAAACCACTACCTAGACAGCCTGTTTCGTTCTTTTAGAACTCGTCAGTAGGAGATAGATTTCTGGTTGCTGCTTAGGTAAAGCTAATTTCAGGGTTAAATCAAAATTCCTTAAAATTATGGTGGGGATAAAAATCTGAGATTAAAATCCTCCATGTCTCAAAAGTTAAATACAAATTTTTGCATAGAAAATTAGCACATCTAGGCAAGTTCACCGCTTGTGTTTCCCCAGTACAACTCCACATACACTGTATGTGGAGTTTTACTGGGGAAACACAAGCGGGGAACTTGCCTAGATGTGCTAGTTTTCTATGCAAAAATATATATATATATCTTAAAATTTCCACTATCCGATCAGCCATTGGCGAGATTTAACGGTGGCGAGTGAAAGTTAGTGAATGTTGAGTCTGAAGTCTGGTGATATGTTGTAAGTAGCAAAGTTGGCACATTGCATTTGCGGAATGTACATTCCTATTGCAGCACTGAAAAACACATTTTGTGCTATGTACTAAAACTGTTATCTAAAGGGATATTATATATTCTTCAAAGGGCAAGGATGTGTTTCGTGCTTAGAATAGTACTTCTGAGATTATAAACGGGGCAGAGAGAGATTTGAGAGGAAAAGTGAAAGTAGAGAAGAAGGTAAAGTTAAAGGGACAGTCTAGTCCAAATAAACTTTCATGATTCAGATAGGGTATGCAACTTTAAACAGCTTTCTAATTTACTTTTATCACAAATTTTGCTTTGTTCTCTTGGTATTCTTAGTTTCAAGCTAAACCTAGGTAGGCTCATATGCTAATTTCTTATTCTGAATGTATTTTGACAGTTTTTCACAATTAGAGGGTGTTAGTTCACGTGTGCCATATAGATAACATTGTGCTCACGCCCGTGTAGTGACCTAGGAGTCAGCACTGATTGTCTAAAATACAAGTCTGTCAAAAGAACTGAAATAAGGGGGCAGTCTGCAGAGGCTTAGATACAAGGTAATCACAGAGGTAAAATGTGTATTAATATAACTGTGTTGGTTATGCAAAACTAGGGAATGGGTAATAAAGGGATTATCTATCTTTTTAAACAATAAAAATTCTGGTGTAGACTGCCCCTTCAAGCGAGAATGGAGAAAAAAAAGGGTGAAGAGATATGAGAGAGGGGAAAGAAACCGTGTAAAGAGAAGATATGACCTGAGAGAGAAGGGAGAGGGTAAAAAGAGAGATTGAAGAGATTGAGGAGACAAGAGAGCTGAGAAACATAGTTAAAGGGCCATAATACCCAAATATTTAAACACTTGAAAGTGATGCAGCATAGCTGTAAAAAGCTGACTAGAAAATATCACCTGAACATCTCTATGTAAAAAAGAAAGATATTTCACCTCAAAAGTTTCTCAGTAGCCACATCCCATTGTAAAGGACTTCTAAGAAACAAATCAGTATGTCTGTCCCGGGACAGCGGAAGAAATGAGCTTACGTGCACTCTCATCTTATTTCCCTATTCAGTTTAAGGAAGTTTACAACGAAATCTCATGAGAGTTAAGTAAAATCTCATGAGATCACAGTAAAATAGTTCATGACCTCAGCACTACTATTGATGCTGATTGGCTGCTGTTCATTTCTTCATTTATTTATTTTTTACCTGCAGCTGGGCAGCAGCTGAGTATAACTTTTTACACAGAATTTACTCTGCTGAGCTGAGGAGATTGTGAGGTAAAATATCTTCCTTTTTTACATAGAGATGCTCAGGTGATATTTTCCTGTCAGATTTTTACAGTTATACTGCATCAGTTTCAAATGATTTAGCATATGAGTATTATGTCCCTTTAAGAGCGAGAAGGGAGAGATGATAATTATTAAAAAAAAATATAATCCAGGTGTGCTATAACCTTCCATGACTGTCAGTACTCTCTGCATTCTCTCAGTTCCTTTTTCTATCCTGCTGTCGTCTTCCCCAGAACCTCTAATTGATGTTTCTACCTGTTATGAACTTTTAATTGGTAGTTTATTATTGTATGTAGCATTATTTAATTTGTTATGGCATAAAATAAAAACAATATTACAAAATGTTTCACAATGGCTAAACATATGCAAAGACTGGGTGACGTAGTGGATGTGCTGTGGCTGGGATTAGAAGTGGCAAGTAACATTTTTTCCTGGCTAGCAGCTTAGAAATTGAAATGTTGAGCCCTGTATATATAAATACAATATAAAAAAATGCTTTACATTTTGAAATATGGTGCTTTTTGATAACAATCTGCACTGAGGTTCACACAGCGGGCAACACGGGGTTAATGTTTTCGGGCATCAGGCTGAGGCACACACAGGAATGTAGGAAATCGTATTACCAGTACACTGCTTGTAACGGATTGTAGCCCAGACAATTGCAGCTTCCTTGACAGCGTGCTGTGTGTGAATGGCTGGTACAGCCTGTTGCATAGATTAACCCTTTCCTGGCTCCTTGTCTGGCTGTGACTTTTTTTGAAAAAGCAGCTCATTGTGCAGGACTCAGGATGAGAAGGTGACCACTGCTAGTATTGTAATGACACCACGCTGCAGCCCACTCTGTTTGTTTACAAGGTAGTCCGTTTATACCGCATTGAGTCCAGAATAACGAGATGCTTTTTCAAATAAAGTCACGGCTAGACAGAGAGCCAGGAAAGGATAAATATATGTATGAGCCTTTCACACACTGACTAACAAGAGAATCCATTACAAGTAAGTATGTGTCTCCTTTGGCAAGTGTCAGAAAAATTCACTTGCCACTGGCAAGTTCCCTCTCTCACTCTGCAGCTCTGCCTCAAGTGAACAGCCCACAGTATGGCACCCCCCCCCCCTGTGCGGCATTCTGGGGTCTGTAGCTCACTTGATTGTGGCCGGGCTAAATTTAGGTACGGCTGGTAATGGCTTATAGCGGCCAGTGAGGCCAGGGGACACATTGGGGGTATTGGGGTATCAAAATCTGGGTGCCAGGGGTTAGTTTCAAGGTGCCTAGGCACACGGATTTGTCGAGCCCTGGCTTAGATCAGTGTAGATCAGTGTATTTGAAGGGTGCTCTAAAATACCATATCCACCCTAATTCTAAATTGTTTTAAATTGTATAGCTGTGCTTTAGTGCTAATATATACTAAGCCTTTGGGGTAGATTTAACAAGCAGTGGATGCTGCTTTCTACGCCCATCGTTTCGGTCATAAGACCGCTGCCTGAAATCATCCCCATCCCATACGATCGAGATGATTGACACCCCCTGCTAGCAGCCAATTGGCTGCCGGTTGAGCAGGGGGTGGCATTGCACAAGCATTTCACTAGAAATGCTTGTGCAATGTTAAATGCCGACTGCGTATGCTGTCGGCATTTAGCGATGTTGAGTGGACACGATTCGATGTTCGATACCCCTATATGTGAAACATTTGCTGATTCTTTTATTATGAGCACCATGGGGAATGCCAGATAGCGCATGTGTTTAAAAGGGGCATTTACTTTTTAAATAAACTTGTATTAGAAGAAATGCCAAGTTGCATGATGTGCACAGAATGCTTCTAGTAAAAAGTTATGTTTATGGGGCATATGTACATATGCTGTGTGTCCAGTTCATCCGCACTATTACCACAACTGCTCTGAGCCCGTATTGGTTTGCATGCTGTTGACATGACACACCACAATTATTTCTTAGAGCATATGGGGCCTATTTTACAAAGGTCTGTTGGACCTGATCCGACAGTGCGGATCAGGTCCGACAGACCTCGCTGAATGCAGAGAGCAATACGCTCACTGTATTCAGCATTGCACCAGCAGCTCACAACGCCGCCCCCTGCAGATTTGTGGCCAATTGGCCGCCAGCAGGGGCTGTCAATCAACCCGATCATATTCGATCGGGTTCAATTACGACGATGTCTGTCCTCCTGCTCAGAGCAGGTAGACAGGTTATGGAGCAGCGGTCTTTAGATCGCTGCTTCATAACCGGTGTTTTTGGCGAGGCCCCTTTGTGTTTTGTTTAATTTGGGTACACTCGGCATTCACAGCATATGTACATATCCCTGAAACAGTAATACCTTTTAAAAGAAGCATTTGTTCTAATACAAGTATATTAAAAAAAATGTTTCCTTTCAATACTGCAATATAAAAAGTTGCAGTATAGGTATATAAACATTTTATAGTTCAATATCCTTTATTTAAATTTATTTAAATTGAATTTATTTAAAAGCACTTCAGTCAATAATATATAGCATCATTTTTGAGTTCCATATTATACAAAGGAAGACTGTTTGATTTAAAAACATATTCCACAGCTTGACAAATCCAGGAGCCATTATTCTAAATAAGTGTGTGGGAGAGAGTTATAGTGTGTGTGTGTGTGTTTGGGAGAGTTAGTGTGTGTGTTTACTCCTGACTCATTTAAATAGAAATCAGCAAACTAGACCATCCATACTCATGTGACACTTTCATGACAGAATTGTGGGGAGAGTGTTTGTGTGTGGGAGAGCGTGAGAGTGTGTTTGGGAGAGAGTGAGAGTGTGTATGTGTGTGTTTACTCCTGCCTCATTTAAATAGAAATCAGCAAACTAGACCATCCTCCATACTCATGTGACACTTTCATGACAGAATTGTGTATGACTATGAAACAATATTAATTATGAGGTGGGTGGAAATATTGGTGTCTTGGTGAGTTCCCATGCTTTTTTTGTAGGACTTGACCCCTGATCATAAGCAGCTTGTCATATGACATTAGCATTCTGAAACAATAAATAAAGCAACCTAATGATTTCCCCCTGCTGCAGAAGTATTTACTTTTACAGTGTCACAAAGAAATAGAATTCTCTGCCTGGTTGTTTATCTGCACTTCTCAGCAACTGCATAGGAATTAACTGTTGGTCTGCCTCTGCCTACTGATTGACATGACACTTTGTTCTTTCCTCACATTCCTGTGAGTTACTAAGGTGACCCAGATCTCCCTCTATAATCATTTTTTTGTCAGAAGTTCCAAATTAACAAGTGTGGGAGAGGCAAGTACTAATAGTAAGACAGATAAAAGGAAAGCGTCTCTTTGCCTGCTTTTTATCATGTGCAAAATTTTTATCACTACCTCTCTTACACAACACACTGGCCAGAGAGGGGACTCGATGGAGGGGGCGGGGGTTGCTTAGACACAGTGCTGGGCATGTTAAAAAAAAGTAATCATTCAAGATGTTTACCCTGACACTTGGATTTACTGCTGACTTCTCTCAGTCCCTACCGATCCATCTTTTGAAATGCAGTACTCTGGCAGTTGCGACTGTGTTGTTTTGTGTGTCAGTCCCAGTCACTCCCTACACAGCCCAGCCCAAACTACCCAAAGTAATGCTGCCATTGTATACAGTGCGATGATAAATCTTCCCCCTGTTATCAAATGTTTATTTGTTCTCTTGCTATCTTTATTTGAAAAACAGGAATGTAAAGCTTAGGAGCAGGCCCATTTTTGGTTCAGCACCTGGGTAGCGCTTGCTGATTAGTGGCTAAATGTAACCACCAATAAGCAAGGGCTATCCAGGGTGCTGAACCTAAAAGTACTAGAGGCTAGTACTAGAGGCTTTTAAAACATTTATATTATACCAAGATCTTTTACAATACAATCTTGTTTGCTTATGTATAATATTTAACGTATGAAAAATACTTTAACACCTGTTAAAGATGTTATTTCATGGAAAAGTGCCTAATAAAATATTAAGTGAAATTCCAGTGCATCATCTGTAATTCTACAATGAGAGAATTTATTTGGAAGCTAAATATTTTTGCAAAGCAATATATATTGATAGCAAAATAATATTCTGCTAAATCACTGATTATATGTATTAGAAATGTTCCTGTATAATTCATTATAAATGTTAATATTATGTGACTATCTATTCCCTTTACAAATACATTGTACATCAATAGTTACAATAATTGCATAAAATAGCTAAGCCTAATAAATGTAAATAATCTTTATTAGTGTGCTTGTACTGTACATAAAAATATAGAGGAATTATATTGTATTCATTGGGAAACAGATGATTAATTCCTCTATATAGATATTGTCACACACACATGTATGCATGATGTGGTGATCCGTGTATGTTCATAGCTTCCACTAGGGGCAGTTTCATAGAGAATACATTGACAGCAGTGTCAATTGACTAGACTAAAATGCTTTTATACTTGCAGCGAGAGCAGTTTCAACATTCTATGTGCCACGATTGTTCTATATTGGTTTCAGAAAAACAGAATCCTGGCAATTTAACAAGCTGGAGCAGAGGTGACCAATAGCACTGGTAACTGGATCAGTAAAATCAAGATCTCATTTTTGTTAAAACAAGATTGTTGGCTCCTGGCATTTTTTTTTTATGGCGTGTAGATTCAAATACAAGAGAGGAAGATGTTTTTCCATGGCAAGACGTGGAGATGTGCCTGCAAACCTCCCAGTAATAGTGTGGTTGAAGGTTGGAGTATGTCACATAGCACTGATATAATAAGGTTGCAAAGTGTCCATCTGTAAGAAGGGTGCAGAAGCTATTGCTGGGGAAAAGCCTGGACTTTTTTTTTTTACAATGCAGCTGAAGGAGACTGAGTGCTGGTGGCCCCTAAGAGTACCTAAGGACGACCTTTAAAGTAAAGGAAGGATGGGTATGTTTACAGTTAAAATGCTGTTGCATGCAAGCATAGAACCAAAAGGCAGGGCAAATAGTATTTATTTATCTGCAGTGTGCTACACTAAATCCAGCAACAGATTTAATGGATGTGTAATAACTGAAAACTATTGTGGATAATGGAATTATTTCAATCAGTATGATATTTTCATATTACTTAATGCTGTAATTATAAAAAAAATATTTCTACTTGTAGGTATGAATGCATATCGACTGCTAAGAGGATCAATAGCCTTATTTGTATTGATGACATCTGCTGAACGTGGTTGCCCCAAAGGCTGCAGATGTGATGGGAAATTAATATATTGTGAATCTCAAAAACTGCAGGAAATTCCTTTATCTATACATCCTGGTTGTATAGGATTATCACTTCGTTATAACAGTCTACACTTCTTGAAATATAATCAATTTAAAGGGCTTAATCAGCTCACCTGGTTATACCTAGATCATAATCATATTAGTACTATTGATGAAAATGCTTTTAGTGGAATACGCAGACTTAAAGAGTTAATTCTCAGCTCCAACAGAATCTCACATATTTTAAATAACACATTCAGACCTATCACTAATCTAAGGAATTTGGATATATCCTACAACATATTACATTCTTTAAGACCTGATCAGTTTAAAGGCTTAAGGAAATTGCAGAGTTTACATTTAAGATCAAATCTATTGAGAATTATACCAGTAAGGATTTTCCAAGATTGTCGAAATTTAGAGCTTTTGGATTTGGGATATAATCGAATTAGAAGTTTGGCCAGAAATGTTTTTACTGGTGTGATCCGATTAAAAGAATTGCATTTGGAACATAATCATTTCTCAAAGCTCAACCTTGCTCTGTTTCCTAGGCTGGTAAGTCTACAGAATCTTTACTTACAGTGGAATAAAATTTCCTTTATAGGGCAGACTATGTCTTGGACCTGGAGTTCTTTACAAAGACTTGATTTATCTGGCAATGAAATAGAAGCTTTCAGTGGTCCAAGCGTTTTTCAATGTTTGCCAAATCTACAACGACTTAACTTGGACTCCAACAAACTCACATTTATTGGTCAAGAGATTTTGGATTCTTGGGTGTCTCTCACGGACATAGGTCTTGCAGGAAATATTTGGGAATGCAGCAGAAACATCTGCTCACTTGTAAATTGGTTGAAAAGTTATAAAGGTTTAAGAGAAAATGTAATTATATGTGCAAGTCCTAAAGAGCTCCAAGGAATGAATGTGGTTCAAGCAGTTACAAACTACAGTATATGTGGTAAAAGCACTACAGAAAGCATAGGGTTAATCAGCACTGGACCCATTCCAACTTTACGACATATCACAATCAGAACTAAGCATGAAAGTAATCATTCTATACCACCCACTGCTGGTATAACAGAATCAGTGTCTGAAATGGATGAGGATGCAGAGATTATCTCTTTACATAAAATCATAGCAGGAACTATTGCACTTTTCTTGTCAGTTCTTGTAATTTCCTTGGTGATATATGTCTCTTGGAAACGGTCTCCTGTAGCTATGAAGCATTTACAGCAGGGCTCTCTTGTAAAAGAAGAAACGCACGACAAAAGACAACCTCTAGGACAAAGCACTGCAAACAGCCAGGAATTTTATGTAGACTACAAGCCTGCAGACTCATGTGAGATGTTGGGAAATGGAACTGAGCAATGTACATATACTAATTCAGGCTCCAGAGAGTGTGAGGTTTGAAAACAGTGAAAAAAGTGTTAAGTTGTATTTTCATCAATTGTTGTTCGTTATAACAGTTCAAATTAATAAGAAAATTAGAGTGTGACAATGAGAGAGCTGCTCTCATTCCAAAGAGAACGTGGAATTCCACAGAACCTTGTAATTTTGAAATTGATATGGTCTGTCTAATACGTGTGATATTAAAGGCAGTGAGGTATGGAGTTCAATGATTGCAGATGGTTATAATTAAACATATTTGATGACTATACCCTAGAAGATTTGTTTTGTTTTTCTTCTCAGGTGACATTTTATTTTAACACTTACAGTTACAATAAACTTACATTTAACTTGTATATACATAATCCTGGTTATTTTGCAGATGCCTATACTATTATGAAGAAATTGATATTAAAATGACTGTACCATCATACCTGTATGGTATTTATTTTGATAAAAAATGTTTTGGCTTGTTACTGATTTGATTAAAATTCCAATTGCTTCTCTTAATCACTTTGTCATGATACACTCATGAGGAGTAGTTAATACCTGGAATAGCCACCCAGCAGAGGTGGTATGGTATCTCAGTATTGCCAAGGTTAATCTGAAATGCTCTTTCTTTTTGTAACATCTGTGTTTGCTATAGAATGCATTGATCTAAAGACCTCCCCTTGCTTCCTCCCCCCCTCTTCCTGATGCCTGGCATCTCTTGGTACTGTGGGTTAAAGGGACATGGAACCCACATTTTTTTCTCTCATGATTTAGAAAGATTATGCAATTGTAAACCATTTTACAATTTACTTCTATTATCTAATTTGCTTCATTCTCTTGATATCCTTCATTGAAAAGCATATCTAAATAGCCTCAGTAGCTGCTTATTGGTGGCTGCACATAAATGCCTTGTGTCATTAGCTCACCCATATTCATTGCTATGTATTCAATAATGGATAGCTATAGAATGAAGCAAATTAGATAATGAACGTACTTTTGAATGTTGTTTAAAATTGTATTCTCTATCTAAATCATGAAAGCAAAATTTTGGGTTTCATGTCCCTTTAAAGTCTTGCAAGAAGGGGCTAGGTGGTCATATTTTACAAGTAGGGTTGTTTGTGACAAGGCAAAGGAAGATTCAGGGATATAATTGAATGTACATCAACATTATATCAGAACTCCACTGGGACAACATGACAAAACATCTGAAGGGAGTTCCCACTAACCTATTGGAAGATTAGTGATATGTGCAAAGTGTAGGTATTGTGTTTAATTTATGTCCTATCTTAGTTTTAAAGAACTATATCTTTGCATTTATTCTTGTTCTTTTGTATGTCTTCTGTTTTTGTAATTTGGCACTGTGTAACCTGTATTTATTCGTCTTTTGTTATTAAAAAAAATATTAATAATCTAATTCTGTCTTTGGGCTCTTATATCTGAATTCACACTCTGTAGATATAAGGTTAAAGTCATGTTACCTAATTGTTCGTCATGTGAATTATTGGGTTTCCAAGACACGCTTATTCAAAACTCTTAGTGGTGGCAGCATTGTTAATCTGGGGTGGTGTAGGCAGGATTTTGGGGTTAATTTGATGTCCCTTTAAATCCTTGTAGAGGTATAGGTGTAAGGAAACCAGAGGCTGAGTGCTATTAACCCTTCATGCCCACACTCTCCCCATAGTCACGGCTGGGTGAATAAGCTTAGCCGTCAAACTGGTGGCAGCGCTAGAGATATTTAGACTTTTTTAGTGCTATTTGTACTAAAATAAATTACATGTTTTTTGTGTAATTTCCCAAAGACAGAACTCAGTGCCTATTTACAGACATACAGTGCAAAGAAAGCAGTTCTTCCCCCTTCCCTCTTGTTTGTCTCTACTCTCAGTATGGAGGCAAATAGAAAAATGCCCAAAGAGTGAGTTTCTTTGTCAAGTTGCTTTGCCAAGAATTTGCAATTTCCTTGGTGATATATGTCTCTTGGAAACAGTCTCTTGTAGCTATGAAGCATTTACAGCAGGGCTCTCTTGAAAAAGAAGGAACGCACGACAAAAGACAACCTCTAGGACAAAGCACTGCAAACAGCCAGGAATTTTATGTAGACTACAAGCCTGCAGACTCATGTGAGATGATGGGAAATGGAACTCAGCAGTGTACATATACTATTTCAGGCTCCAGAGAGTGTGAGGTTTGAAAACAAGTGTTAAGTTGTATTTTCATCAATTGTTGTTTGTTATAACAGTTCAAATTAATAAGAAAATGAGAGAACTGCTCTCATTCCAAAGAGAAAATGGAATTCCACAGAACCTTGTAATTTCAAAATTTAAAATATGTGATTTTAAAGGCAGTGAGGTATGGAGTTCAATTATTCCAGATGGTTATAAATAAACACATTTGATGACTATGCCCTAGAAGATTTGTTTTGTTTTTCTTCTCAGGTGACATTTAATTTTCCCATTTACAGTTACAATAAACTTACATTTAACTTATTGTGTATACATAATTCTGGTCATTTTGCAGATGCCTATAGTATTTTGAAGACATTGATATTAAAATACCTCTATGGTATGCATTTTGATGTACATTTTTGGTTTGTTACTGATTTGATTAAAATTCCAATTGCTTTTCTTAAAGGGACATAAAAAGTATGAACTAACATAAGTTTCTAAATATATAATGCAGCCAAAGCTTACCTGCCTAATGGTTTCTGCTTTAAGCCCCCCATTAACCCCTTTAATTCAGGCATAGTTTGGCTTGCAAAAAACTCCCCCTGGGTATTTCCATATATGTAAGATGCTATGCAGGCCATAGCTTTAGCAGAATGCACTCATGTATGTGCATGGTAGGGGGCAGAGTTACATGACACCTGACAAGCAATGGACAGTATATAATGCACAACAGAAGCTTTCACAAAGCACGTGAGATCATTCCCATGGAAATGAGCAAGCCTCTTGGCAACAACCAATAGCAGTACCTCTCCTTTGAAAGTTATAGGATTTTAAACATGGAACAATATTTTAATCATATTAATCTGCACTATAATACTCTCCATCAGAGAATGCATATTAACATTATAAGAATTTCTTTTTTGTAAACTGCTGATCAATGTGTGTCATCTTATATATATTCATTTATTAATTGCTGCTTTTATATATATATATATATATATATATATATATATATATATATAGATAGATAGATAGATAGATAGATAGATAGATAGATAGATAGATCTATGAATATAGGAGAGGTACATTTATATTCATATTAATTTTGTATTGTGTATTGGAACTTGTCGTATAATGTGAACACAAATATGTTTCCATATACTTTTTACAAAAAAAACATTCTCCTTTTTTCAGTAGGTAGTAGATAGCAGGGCTGCCTCTCCTCATGTGCACACTTTTCTTACATGCCACCAAAAGGTATGGTGTAGGACACTGATAAAGGGGGTGAAGCAGGTTACACTTGGCAACACTAAAGTGTAAGTAATTTTGCAGTGTAAAAAAATATTAAAATACTTAAAGCTTTTTTTAATTTTTTTTTCACACACTGTTTTACCTTTATTGACCCTTCTATAATATGCTCATAACCTAAAATGTTTTATGGCACTTTAATCACTTTGTCATGATACACTCATGAGGTAATAAATACCTGGATTAACCACCAGCAGAGGTGGTATGGTGTCTCAGCATTGTCAGGTTTAATCTAAAATGTTCTTTCTTTTTGTGACATCTGTGTTTGCTATAGAATGCATTGATCTAAAGACCCCCTTTCCTTTCTCCCCCTCCTCCTGATGCCTGTCATCTCTTACTACTGTGGACTTGCAAGGAGGGGCTAGGTGGTCGTATATCACATGGAGGGTGGTTTGTGACAAGACAAAGGAAGATTCAGGGATATAATTGAATGTATAGCAATATTATATCAGAACTCCACTGGGACAACATGAAAAAAAAATCTGAAGGGAGTTCCCACTAACCTATTGGAAGCTTAGTGATATGTGCAAAGTGTAGGTAATGAGGCCCATTTATCAAGCTCCGTATGGAACTTGTGGGCCCGTGTTTCTGGCGAGTCTTCAGACTCGCCAGAAACAGCAGTTATGAAGCAGCCGTATAAAGAACGCTGCTCCATAACCCTGTTCGCCTGCTCTGAGCAGGCGGACAGGAATCGCCACAATTCAACCCGATCTAATACGATCGGGTTGATTGACACCTCCCTGCTGGTGGACCATTAGCCGCGAGTCTGCAGGGGCAATACTGAATATGGAGAGCACATTGCTCTCCGCATTCAGCGATGTCTGTCGGACCTGATCCGCACTGTCGGATCAGGTCTGACAGACATTTGATAATTCGGCCTCATTTTGTTTAGTTTATGTCCCATTTTAATTTTAAAGAACTGTATCTGTAACCTGTATTTGTCTTTTGTTATTAAAAATATTAATCATCTAATTCTGTCTTTGGGCTCTAATATTTGAATTCACACTGTAGATATAAGGTTAAAATCCCGTTACCTAATTGTTACTCATGTGAGTTATTGGGTTTCCAAGCCACCCTTATTCAAAACTCTAGGTGGTGACAGTATTGTTAACCTGTGTGGTGTAGGCAGGATTTGGGGGGTAATTTGGCGTCCTATATAGAGGTATTACTATTAACCCCTTCATGCCCCATAGATACGGCTGGGCAGATATGCTTAGCCATCACACACTTGAATTTGTGAAATTTAAAAAATCTCCATTTCCAAATGAATCAAATGTAAAGAAATAAAAAAATAAAAAAATTTAATTTGACATGTTAAAAAAATATTAAATTAACATAAATCTATTCATAGTCAATTTAAACTGTGTAGTAAACATAGCAATTATTTTAACACCCCTTGCAATTCAGCCTATACTGATATTCTACCCTTCCATGCATTTAATTAGGGAAAAAAACAAACAAACAGTCTCTTATTAGCTACATGCTAATACTTTTTATTTCCATTTTTCACATTGTTTTAATGATAAAGGATACATCACAAAGATTTGCAAAATGTAACATTTTTTCGTCTACACAAATCTCCATAAATTTTAATAGTTAAAATAAACAATGAAGGGGACGGAGCCAACTACCAACATGGATGGTCGCTAACACAAAGAGCTCTGAAAACTAGTAAATTGGGGAGGCCAACTACTACTGGATAACTGGTAAACAACTATTGCAACAGCCTTCTAATAGTCCCTAGACTGCTCTGAAACTGATTTGCCTCTCCTCTGAGCTGTACGTCCCTGCCATAACTATAAGATCGGGAGTTACAGGGGCGAAGTTTTGCGGCCTTCTTTGGGTCTTGAACATGGAGGGATCTTATGCCACGCTGCAGTCCTTACTTAAACACTTTGAGGCTAAGATGGACAGTTACTTTGAAGATCTCACCACGGCATGTATAGGTATGGATAGAGATTATCCAGACTGGCCTAGTGCAGTGATGCCAATTCCTATCAGTGTGGGAGACCAAAACAAGCCGCTTCACAACGAACCACCTTCACATTGCTCTGAGCCGAGGAGGAAGATTGTATCACTCCCGGCAGCGAAAGAGTTCTGTGAGAGTCAGCTGGTGGCAGCAACGGAACAACTCCTTAAATTAGCGAAGTATGAGGGTACTGGGATCCTAGCCGACAGTTACACGTGCCTGGTTTCCTGTGACTCTAACCTGTACCCGGATAAGCCCTTGACTCCTGCATACTCCAGGGGGCTGAAGGCTCACAACATTTTCGACGCCTATGGACATTGTTGCAGCGCAACTTACCTCAGCTCCCTTGTATACATGTGCGATATGGCATCGCTCGTTTTGTTGCCGGCTTGGACCCAGCTGGCGTTGATGCTGCTGTGGACTGCTTTGGGTCTCCAGATCGTCGGGCAGTGCACGAGATGGATCCGTCTGGGTGTTGGCTAGATTGGCGATCTTTGTTTTCGCTTGGTATGAGACCAGACTCACACGGGACATGATCTTGCCCTAGCTCCTCTGCGGATAAGCTTCAGACACTGGCACCAATGATATATACCTGTTGCCATGCATGTATAACTTCCTTTGATAATGGGCACTACTACCATTTATTAAGCACTGTCGCTTGATAATTCTAATAAATTGAAATTTATGGAATGCTGACTCTGGAGTGCAACCACACTGCATGAAAACAGAATATCAACGCTTTTGATTGTTCCTTTTCTTGCTCACAAAAGTTCAAATAAGTTATATACCCATTTAGGCTATAATTACCACACGAGTTAACTATATACGTCTCTTGCAACTACTAGCATTTTTTGTGGGGCTTTACACAACTTAACCAATTGTTATCCACAGGAGGGTCCTTAATAATCTTACAGGGTGTAAATGCAACCCTTATACTATTGTTAGTATCCCTTATATTCTAAGATTTAATCATTGTTATAGTTTCTATCTTGATTGTTAGATACCTGTTTGGCCATTTATGGTTCTATTTAGTCAATATGTTCTAGATCTCACATTCCTAATTGCCCTCTATGTGTGTAGTGGATATGTGTTACCAAGAGATTGTCAGATAGGTTAATTAATATTTTCAACATGGCCAAGAACTAAACATAGTTGATATGGTTCTACAGTTATTTACAAGGGTTGGTTGTTACTAGTTTGAGTCACCTTGATTGCGCACTGGAATTAAAGTTTTTATGAGGTTTATCTTTATTCATGTCATTGATATTTATATTTTCTTTTTCTGTGTTTTGACTTTGCTCTGGGACTACACAAATATGCCCTCCTAAGGGAGAATTTCAGCTTTTACTTATCACATGTATAATAAGAGGTATTTGTAAATGTATTCTATGTACCTCCTCTCTACTAACATAAGCATATCTCTCAGAGATTATCGTTTACTAATTATATGCTTTGGTTTCGTACCTAAATATGCTATTAGTCTTCAGTAGCAATATAGACGTAAACTATTATCTCATCTTATTCTACACTATGTGCAAGCCTGCATACTGTTATTGTTTGTTTTTTTGCAAGTTTACCTACATTTATTCTCAAAGGGGTTATATAGTTCTTATAGATATGCAATGAGGTAACTCCTAACACCCTACCTTAACTATGGATGTATACACTATACTCCAGTCAGAGTTTTTTTGTACAATTATGTGTGAGTAATACCTAGTTCTCTTTATGACTCTACCCTCTCCCTACACCTAGGGATATTCCCCCATAGTGATATTAGTGTATATTTATGCTTACTAGACCTGTTATAAATAATTTGTCCCTAGTATCAAATCATTGAGCGGATTAGACCTACCGGTAAACTCCATTATTCTTTCTATTAGATATATAGACATGCCTCCTATTAGATGTGTAAAAACACCTAATTTACAGTTAAGTTTTATAACATGCTAACGTTATAAAACGTATAATGTATAAAGGTAAATATTACACATGCTTGATGTCTAGTATTTTTTATAACTCCTCCTTCTCTGCACAAATAGAGAAACTACTCACGGAAGCTATATGATCCTAGCCCCTAGCATTAAGATGCCTAATTAACAAGCTCTTCTCCTAAATTGTCCTATATAGAGTGGCATTGGGTAGTGTTATACTAGTACTATGCATAATGGGACAGTTGTAGATTCCTAAATAACATGACTCCAATCTGATTCATTGGCATACTTAAACGGCACCTTTCTCCAGCCTAGGATATGGATCCATTGATTAATATATTGTTTGCAAGGTATTGCTATATCAACCCTATATAGGATTTAGCCTTTTTGTCAGTTATACCCCATAGTAATTATATACAGGTTTTCTAATAATTAGCATAACTCTTTTTAATGGCTAAGTTGCTGCCTATGGTTATAATATGTATTCTCTGTATGCCTCATTAACGTATTTATACTATTTGCTCATATAACTAGGCTCTATATTTTCATTTCTTTTAGTTGAGACAACTTCAGTTCACTACAGAGGGTTGCTAATTCAACATTTAAATCGATACATCACTATGAGCTTAAGCTTATGCATAGCTTTCACATAGGCCAGGGCACATCCATAATACGTTTCCCATTCATGTGTGCAGTACCCATATTTTCTGCTATTTAATGCTATACTGCTTTTAGTATATCATATAATCTCTACTGGGCTACCCAATAACGAGATTGCTAGTTGTTCTCAGGATGTACCTGCAACTAGATTCCCAAATTGCCTAGCATTACAATTCATTTTAGTTATTAACTCTCTAACCAACATAATATATTTGGCGAATATGGTTCCCAAAAACATACAATATATGATAAAATAACTGCCTAAGATCTGGGGGTAAAATGCTATAATATTTTTAGGCTATTATGTTCCAGTTTTTTTAAATGGGGTGTCCATAGTGCAAATTATATTACTCCATAGTACTACATGGCTCATTGATGTATATCCATAACTACTATCTATTCTGTTTACCACTTCAATATTAATATTCCCCCCCCCCCCCCTCTTATGCTCTCAAAAGCTTATTCAGTGTAGTTGGGTGACTTTTCACTTGCAGCATCAATATTACTATTTAAGAGATCTAGGTATTTATTTCTGCACAACAATGGGTGGAGCCACCTCAGATACCTCCGCTCCCCCCCCCCCTTCCCCCTCTCTTCCTTCCATACTCCAATCTGTGCTTACCCGCTGTTTCCCCCCAACTATTATAAAGCCCAAAAGTGGCTGTCCTTCAGACTAAATTATATGATTTAATTTTAATTAACTCATCTAAAATGGTCCATAAGTGGCCTGCCAATTAGTCTGCCAATTAAGATAAAAACATTATAAAATAGAGGTTTGAGTAGCCTTGCAATTACTATACATGAATATCTTTATACACTGTCTTACAACTGTTATTGTTTCCTATATATTGACATGTTTACCCTTGACATTAAGAGGCGTTCATTGTATGTTGTCTGTATTGCAAAACCTCAATAAAAAATTATTAAAAAAACAAAACAATGAAGAACATTTTCTAGAGCATTGTTAGGAAAATAATGAATGTACATGAGTTTACATCTATGCAGTAAATCAAGTAATCTGTTAAATTTAAAGCCTGAATGGTCGCCAGGAACAGACGTTATGAAGCAGAGGTCTAAAGACCGCTGCTCCATAACCTGTCTGATTGCTCTGAGGCGGCGGACAGAAATTGACAGAAAACAACCCTATCGAATACGATCGGGTTGATTGACACCCCCTGCTAGCGGCCATTCACAAGAACTGCTGGTGCAATGATAAATGCAGAGAGCGTATGCTGTCAGCATTAATCGATGCGCAGTGGACATGATCCGCTATATCGGATCATGTCTGCTTGCACCATCATAAATGGGCCTCTATACCTCTTTTTTGTACTATGGGCATCAAAATTTGCTATTTTAAAATATATTACATTGTGTTTTATGTTAGTAAATGGATTTTACTGTCTAAAAAATACTTATAATTGTTCTGCTTGTTAGCGGGAGTTATGCTCATCTGCCAGTAAGCCACTGATCCGTAAAGGAACATAAAACTCAGGGAATTTGTATCATGTATACAAGAGACATACTTAAACTTGTCAACATTTTCAGAAAAAGGAAATAAATAAAAATGTAAGTTAAAAGGATACTAAACTCAATTTGTTTCTTTCAATCAATTTTTCTTTGTTCTCTTGCTATCTTTATTTAAAAAGCAGGAATGTAAAGCTTTGGAGCTTGTCCATTTCAGGTTCAGCGCCCTGGATAGCACTTGCTTATTGGTGGCTACATTTAGCCACCAATAAGCAAGCGTTACACAGGTTCTGAACCAAAATGGGCCGGCTCCGAAGCTTTACATTCCTGCTTTAAAAAAAAAAAAATGTGGGTTTAGTATCCCTTTAAAGGAACAGTTTACCAAAAAAAATGTTTTCCCTTTAATTTGTTCCCAATCATCTATTTTACCTGCTAGAGTGTATTAAATTGTTTACAAGTAGCTCCTTTACCCTTATTTTGGTATTTGAAATAGCTGATTTAGCCTGTGGTATCCCCATCTATGCTGAAAGTTTTTGGACAGGCAATGTAAACACATCCAGCAAAATAAATTACACTCCTGGTGGGGAGTAGAAGAGATAACTAATACAATTATAATTTTCCATCGTTCTCTAAGTATTGGACTTTAGTTTACAAACAGATATACGATAAGGAAGCATGTGTGTGTACACAAAGTGATAACATAATAAGATCTAATTTTACCTGCAAGCTTAACCCATTTTAATAGGCTGTGGTTCCAAAGCACATCAGTCTATGAGTAAGGCGATATACTGCCTAAACGCGTAAGACTGCTTTGGTCTGTCCGCTATGTTTTTACCCTTGTATTGGGGACTGTTTTAAATAAACACATCTTGGATTCATTTATCTCCGTGCCCATCTTGTTTGTTTCAAAGCACAAAACCAGCCATTTCATATACACAAATAAATATGAAAAATGCAATTTCTCATACATTTTATACTCTGCATCTGGTATTGCAAGTCATTGGAAATACATTAGGGCAAATACAATTTTATTATTATTATTATTTTTATTTATAAAGCGCCAACAGATTCCGCAGCGCTGCCCATGGGTACAAGGATAACAGTACAACAGATAAACAATACAATAAAAGACAACATTTTACAGACAGACAAATACAGAGGGAATTGAGGGCCCTATTCCTGTGGGAACTTACAATCTATATGGGTAGGAGGATGGGAAACAGGAGGTGGGGACTGGCTGGCTGATAGGGTAAACTACTACAACTCTATTAGAGGATAAGAACAACTAATGTTCATTGTTCAGCACAGGAACTTTAGTTTTCAACAAACTGTAACAAGTATTAAAGAGTTTTGTTTAGACACAATATAGAAAAATCATAATTATGAAAACATGTCTCACCAGAAGATTAACAACAAAATATCAGTCTATGATCTGAAGTTGGAGAGGAGCAAATTTAGGAGTAAGTTTCAGAGTCACATTTTTTTTTGTGTGCAGAAATAGTGGTTGATTCGTGGAATGGTTTTCCAGTAGAGGTGGTAATGATAAATGCTATAAGGGAATTCAAGAGTGCCTGTGATATCCATAAGGCTGTCCTAAGACTCAGTTAAAGGGACATTGTACACTAGATTTTTCTTTGCATAAATGCTTTGTATATGATCCATTTATATAGCCCATCTGGGAGTGGTTTTGTAACAATTTATAGTTTTGCTTATATTTTTAATAACATTGTGATGATTTTCAGACTCCTAACCAATCCCCACAGTGTCAGATGTATACACACGTTTACAGACTCCTGCTGGCTCCTGTTTATGATATCTAACTTTTCATATGCAGGAAAGGGGGGGGGGGTTTGCTCCTTTTGTTTTCCCAGCCTCTTTCACTGGGTGTCCCAGCCTAACCTTATCAACAGTGCTAAACTGGGAGCTTCTGAGTAAGTTTTTAAAAGGTTTTATATTGGATTTTTAGAGCAGTGTCTGTGCATATTATTCTTTTTAGTAGTGTCTATTACATGCAGTTATATGAAAATTGGTGTACACTGTCCCTTTAATTTGTGTGTAATATAAACAGATACAATGACGCTCTGGTTCTTCCTTATTTTTTTGCCATAATCTGTGTAATATCAGTTGTATGCAAAAACACTTCCTCTTAGTTTAATACAATTTTAAACAGCTCCTTTCAAAAAGACTCTCTACTTAAAATGTAATCCCTATAATAATTCAGCATAATAAAAACAATATTCATTACTTATTTACCTGTTTCGTCATGTACTGCACAGTGTGTGGGTTTTTTTTCATACCCCAGAGAGTTTGGACTGCATGATGCATACTTAAATATGCTGCAGTTTATCTAATCTTGCTACATGATCCACTTTGCTTAGATCAGCAGTGAAGCTCATTTACATCTGATCACTGGTTGCAATGAAATGTGAAGTGTTGTCTCAAGGGATTTATAACTGGATTGCTTTGGATAGGCATTGCAGTAACCTACAAGTTTACAGCTTTAAATGCATGTAAAACTATTATATGTAGAGTACAAAAATGTCATTTATAATTGTTGCTCTTTCATGCTGTATAACTTTTAATTTAAAGGATATTTCAACCTCAAAGCAAATTCTTTAACCAGGTTTCTTCAGAATAATGCAAATGAGATAGCTGGTTTTCTTAGGTTACATAATTTTCTTTTTCTTCTCTGTAGGGAGTGTGGCAAAACTAAAATTTTTACACAAAAACAAGAGATCTTTAATGCCCCTTTCATATCATTATTCACTATTTCTACAAATATGTTAGCTTAATTTAAAGTGGCAGTCTACTTGAACATTTTTATTGTTTAAAAAGATAGATAATCCATTTATTACCCATCCCCCTGTTTTGCATAATCATCACTGTTATATTAATGTACTTTGTATCTCTGTGATTAACTTGTATCCAAGTCTCTGCAGACTGCCCCCTTATCTAAGTCCTTTTAACAAGCTTACATTTTAGCCAATTCGTGCTGACTCATACATAACTCCACAGGAGTGAGCACAATGTTGTCTATAAGGCACATATGAGCTAACATTGCCTTGCTTTGAAAAGCTAATAAAATGCACTGAGATAAGAGGTGGCCTTGCTGGGGCTTAGAAACAGGCAGACATTTAGAGGTTTAGAAGTTATAAAGTATATAAAGTAAAGGTGCTATTTATATTTGTAAACAATGAAAAAATCAAATAGACTGTCCCTTTAATTCGGTCTCTTATATTTGTAACTTTCGAAGAAAAAAATCCATTATTAAAATGGTGATACCTTTTACTAAAAACTTGTGTTACTAATACAAATACACTTCAAAAATGCTTCCCATCAGGATAATCAAAATTGATTAAAAGTCAATTGAAAAGTTATTTAAAGTTTTTGGGGCCGATTTAAGAAGCAGCGTATGCTGCTGTTTCCGCTCGAGCCTTCAGGCTCGCCAGAAACTTAAGACGCAGCGGTCTTAAGACCACTGCTTCTTAACTCGTCCGCCACCTCTAATGCGGCGGACAGCAATCATCCCGATCGGATATGATCGGGATGATTGACACCCCTGCTAGTGGCCGATTGACAGCAAATGTGCAAGGGGTGGCATTGCACAAGCATTTTACTAGAAATGCTTGTGCAATGATAAATGCAGACAGTGTATGCTGTTGGCATTTATCGATGTGGGGCAGACATGATCCACTACAGCAAATCATGTCTGCCCGCACATTAATAAATCGGCCTCATAGGCTCCATCTGAATTGGGAAAACAATTTTTGGGTTTCATGTCCCTTTGTTCTGCTCAAACTCAATCCAAAATGCGCTCACAAGCCCCGATACTCAAAACTCCATAGCCGATATAAAACTTCAACAAGCTTTATTAGGTACAAAAGTTAAAAACAGAAAGGGCACAAACTATGCACCATAAAAGCACACAATGAAAAAGCAGAGTGAGGGAACCTTGATCCTCCGCCACAGACGCGTTTCATGTCCCTAGAGTACTTGGTCACTGATCAGTTATCAAGTGCCCTAGGGGCATGAAACACATCACTTGTGATTTCCATCATGAATTTTACTGAACACCCCCATAAAGGTTTATTAAGAGAGGGATTTAGCGCATCTGCGCTATTTGAGGTGCAGATGTCAGCACGCTCTAGATTATCGCTCTAGCGATAAAAAATAACTCTGGACTTGTAATAGGAGTGCAAAAATATTAGCACTATTGTGTGTTAACTTTACTCAAGCGCAATCATTAGCACTTTTACTTTAGTGAACCATTTGCAATCTAGGCCACGGCGTGCACGCATAAGAAATATTTCTCAGATTTGTAGTCAAATATCTCATTAAATGCTGCATTATTTGTTTTATAATAAAAAATATAAATTTACCAGCGGAAACTTTAATCTTCTTGTCACATTTCATGAAACTCTATTTAGCATTGTATAGCATAACAATGTGTTGCTGCTAAAGGGTTACACAGCTTTTAAATATTGAACTGACAAAACTATTTTATTGCCAGAGTTTAATTTCTAAAATAAAATCACACTAAGAGGCCTATTTATCAAAGGTCTTGCAGACCTGATCCGGATCAGGTCCACAAGACCTCGCTGAATGCGGAGAGCAATACGCTCTCCATATTCAGCATTGCGCCAGCAGCTCACAAGAGCTGCTGGTGCAACGCCGCCCCCTGCAGACTCGCGGCCAATCGGCCGATAGCAGGGGGTGTCAATCAACCTGATCGAGCTCGATCGGGTTGAATTGTGGCGATTCCAGTCCGCCTGTTCAGAGCAGGTGGACAGGTTATGGAGCAGCGGTCTTTAGACCGCTGCTCCATAACTTGTGTTTCTGGCGAGTCTGAAGACTCGCCGAAACGCGAGCCCACAAGCTCCATACGGAGCTTGATAAATGGGCCTCTTTGTATTTTTTTTTTTATCTAAAACAGGGATTTATCAAATGTAGTAAAACATTTTTTTGTAAAATGGGAAGGTTTAAATTCAGCATTTCCACAATGCATACAATGTTTTATGATTGACAATGAAGCATTATTGCAATATACTTTCATTTTTTATTTTGCTTCTTCTTGCAGTAAAATGCATCTGAAAATTGTACTTATTCCACTTTCTCCCATTGAGGCTTGGATTAAATACTTTTGCACTCATTTGTACTATTAATGTGGATGATCAGTTTTGCATCAACAATCATGATAGTAAAAGTATTATTTGCAAAAGCAGCGATCATACAATATAGTTTAGGTGTTAATATTGTTGTGTATATATAAATGTATATTTATAATAATCTATTAGATAAAGATTAAAAAAGTAATATGTCTGTTTATTAAAATATATATATATATATATATATATATATATATATATATATATATATATATATGATATAGAAGTACCCGCTCATAAGAGGATATTAAGTGTATAGTGATGGATCACCTGACACATAAGTATACAGGCAGGTAAACCAGTGCACGGAACCTACAAAATTAGTATTATATAAATAGGAAAGAGTAAAGGTGGGTTAATCCAGCACCAAACTATTAATACACCTCTAGTAAATAGTTAAAGAGCTGTGTAAAAAAGCCACAATGAGCCACTGGATCTGAATCAAAGAAACACAATTTATTAGGAAATAAACAAATATTAAATTAAATACATATAGGTTAAATCACCAACTGTAATGAGTAATCCTAACAAACTAAGGAGATAATGGCCATAAATAATATACCGGTATAAATAGACTATATAACATAAGCTCAGCATCAGGTGTCTAAGCAGAAAAGTAATAAGCACAAATAGCTGCATGCTGTGATCACAAATAAACAGATTGAATACAACCTAGGTAAAAGTCCAGCTTGAATAGCAAAGCAATGACATGCATTTATTCCAAGTCTCTAGTTAGAGAAGCATAACAAGGTTATTAGCAGATGTCTTGCAGGTAGTAAGTAATATGATCCAAAGCAAAACCAGCCAGAAATATTAGTAAGCACAGTCAATTGTGAGAAGTATGTAATAGAAGCTTATGTAGAATAATCTGTTTGTCGAGGTAGCAAGTGTGAAAGCATTGCATGTTAATTATGCATATACAAGCCTGTAATTTAAGCAGAGAAATCCAGCACAGCATCTCTTGTAAGAACAGAGCAAAACAGAGGAGACCGGGTTTTTCAAGGCTGATCCGCCTACAGCTCACCACACCGCAACATAAGTGATCCTCTCCATGGTATGTGGTCAGAGCTTCCCCTCCGTCTCCTGATATTGCAGCTATGCGATCCGCTCCAAACTTGTGCCCCGACAAGCACAGGCCAAAATCATCCGAAGTTAGCGTCCCATGCCTCCAACTTCACAGAAGCGTGCTCTTCACGCTACGCGCGTTTCACCCTCAATCAGCATTGGGCTTTCTCAAGCGTCATAATCATCATAGCACATAAGCAGCTTTTTATAGGTTTATCATTTTTAACTCAGGTGAAATATACTTAACACAGATTACTCAATATACTCAAAAACTATAACAAATTCCTGTATTATTATACCTATATTATATTTAGTATACTTTCTAAACCTGGTGAACTTAAATACAGAGTAGGAGTCCGATACCAATGCATTCGCCAAACATAATCATATATTATTGTAATAAATATTTTTAGCAAATCATATGATAATCATAAAAACAAAACACAACAAAACAGAAGCCCCCTAATCAGGAATCAGAGCTACAATATACATAATGTTTAAACATCTAATGTTTTTTAATTATATTATTTATCATATTTATTATTTATTTCATCTTATTGAGTCAAAGCACAGGGACGGAGCATCTTTATAATGTCAATTAAGGAAAGGAGCAAATAAATTAGAAAGTATATTAAATATAATATGGTATAATAATACAGGAATTTGTTATAGTTTTTGAGTATATTGAGTAATCTGTGTTAAGTATATTTCACCTGAGTTAAAAATGATAAACCTATAAAAAGCTGCTTATGTGCTATGATGATTATGACGCTTGAGAAAGCCCAATGCTGATTGAGGGTGAAACGCGTGTAGAGCACGCTTCTGTGAAGTTGGAGGCATGGGACGCTAACTTCGGATGATTTTGGCCTGTGCTTGTCGGGGCACAAGTTTGGAGCGGATCGCATAGCTGCAATATCAGGAGACGGAGGGGCAGCTCTGACCACATACCATGGAGAGGATCACTTATGTTGCGGTGTGGTGAGCTGTAGGCGGATCAGCCTTGAAAAACCTGGTCTCCTCTGTTTTGCTCTGTTCTTACAAGAGACGCTGTGCTGGATTTCTCTGCTTAAATTACAGGCTTGTATATGCATAATTAACATGCAATGCTTTCACACTTGCTACCTCGACAAACGGATTATTCTACATAAGCTTCTATTACATACTTCTCACAATTGACTGTGCTTACTAATATTTCTGGCTGGTTTTGCTTTGGATCATATTACTTACTACCTGCAAGACATCTGCTAATAACCTTGTTATGCTTCTCTAACTAGAGACTTGGAATAAATGCATGTCATTGCTTTGCTATTCAAGCTGGACTTTTACCTAGGTTGTATTCAATCTGTTTATTTGTGATCACAGCATGCAGCTATTTGTGCTTATAACTTTTCTGCTTAGACACCTGATGCTGAGCTTATGTTATATAGTCTATTTATACTGGTATATTATTTATGGCCATTATCTCCTTAGTTTGTTAGGATTACTCATTACAGCTGGTGATTTAACCTATATGTATTTAATTTAATATTTGTTTATTTCCTAATAAATTGTATTTCTTTGATTCAGATCCAGTGGCTCATTGAGGCTTTTTTACACAGCTCTTCAACTATTTACTAGAGGTGTATTAATAGTTTGGTGAAGGATTAACCCACCTTTACTCTTTCTTATTTATATATATAAATATATATATATATATATATATATAAATAAATAAATAAATATGAGCAACTGGAGAGCACTCTCACTTCCTAGGTCAATCTGCCAGGGTGCGTGCAGAGGTTGAATAGTATAATGAACGAAAGGCCGCACTCTCTTGTCCTTTACATGTGTAATTTTATTTGTGACATTTTGGGGACCGAATCCCCTTCCATGTAAAGGACCAGAGAGTGCGGCCTTTCATTCATTATTTATATATATATATATATATATATATATATATATATATATATATATATAAAATAAAGCATCTGAAAATCCGGATCCGGTGTATATCCCCTTGGATCTCCAGAAAATAGCAAGCACTCTGAGAATAAATTCAACACCTTTAATGTGTATAAATAGGTCACACAATGTTTCGGGCCCTCACAGAGGCCTTGGTCACATGTACATATATGTTTTCCAGAAAGGTCTCATTATATACAAATTGTAAGATTATTCAGCAGTAAGGTCAAACTGTTCAACAAATTTACAATCACTCGAAATCCACACACAGGAACTCAGACACCCACAGAAACACCCACACACACAGTCAAAATAAACAGACACCCACAGAAAACTCAGACACCAACACTCACACAAACACCCACAGACACACTCACGCAAAGACACTCAAACACACAGACACAAAAACGCATTAGACACACAAAATATTTTTTATGCTAATACAAATGAGCATTGCTTTTGCTAGATAGCAATCATGTTGTTATGAAATAATGAGGCAGAGAGAGCGAGAGGATAGACATAGGGGGTAGACACAAAAAGGAAGAGAGAGTGGAGAAATGTAGAAAGAAGAGAACTGAGAAAAAAAATAAGTGAAAATATAGTAAAGACAGATTGGATAAAGAAGAAAGAAAAGAGATGGTAGAGAGAGAGAGAGAGAGAGAGAGACAGACAGAGAGAGAGAGAGAGAGAGAGAGAGAGAGAGAGA
Organism: Bombina bombina; assembly: GCF_027579735.1. Lineage (NCBI taxonomy): Eukaryota > Metazoa > Chordata > Amphibia > Anura > Bombinatoridae > Bombina > Bombina bombina. Next base: position 100,068,758 of record NC_069507.1, read on the forward strand.
GAGAAAATAGGAGAGAGAGAGGAAAAGAGGTTGAGAGCATGGAGGGAAAGACATTAACAGGGAGCAGGTTAATAGAGATGAGTGAAAAAGCTGAGAGTGAGAAGAGATGAAAGAGAGGAGAAAGTGAGGAGGGAAAGAAGAAAATAATGAATGAGCAAGGAATGTATTATTTATTGTCTTAATTGGGCTCAAACACATAAACTTATAGTTAATAAAAGCAATTGTTACATTTCCAATAGCAAAGTGGTAAAAAAAAAACCTGTATCCTGCAGGAAGGGAGGCTCAGAACACTTGTCCAGGTCAGGTCAGTAGCACATGTCAAATAACCATTTACAATAAACAGAGATTACTCAGTTCAGCAGCTTCCTAGCCCTTCTTACCTTAGAACACTGTGCAGAAAGTGTTCAACTGTCTCATCTGAGACACTGTAAGTGCCACACTCGGGCAGAGAAGGAGGGGGCGAGGGGACTACACAGCTCACTCAAATTTCACAGCTCTCCCCAATGCAGCCTGAATATCACAGAACTGCTCCTCATGGGAGCCTCCCTCTCCGATTAGCAGGCCCTTGCTGCAGGGCATTCTGTAACTTGTAGATCCAGACCTGCAAAGGGCCCAGTCACACTACATGAAATATCTGGCAGTTGTTGTCAGATGGGAGTCTTATGGAGGCCCAAAACAGTATGACAGCACCTAGCCAGTGCCGGGGCTGCTCTGGTCATGGGGCCCCTGACTGGAGTCACTTCATTCACCCACTGATGGCAGCTCTGAGCAACTGTGTGATGCTATCATGGCAATATGGACCAAAATGTCTGAGGTATGTTTCCAACACCTTGTTGAATCTATGCCATGAAGAATTAAGGCAGTTCTGATGGCAAAAGTGTGTCCAACCTGATACTAGCAAGGTGTACCTAATAAAGTGGCCGGAAAGAGTGTGTGTGCAAGTGACAGCAGCATAAACTCACCAAGACAGAAAGATAAACTAAATAAGAAACTCCAGGTCAGTGAATAAAATAGATGTGCTACTTGTAAACCCAATGACGTGTGTACAGGACAGGGTCACGCACGCCAGCTTTGTCTTCCCCTTAATCCTGTATACCATCTTGGAAGCTAAAGCTGACAGTAGAGGACGCTGTGCTGGGATTGTATGGAAATCTAATTGAGTCCACATATCGAGAGAGACCCAGATGCATAAACTGTCCCCTTATCCTTGACTGAAGGCTACACACATTTCTATCTGAGCGCATACCTTACCTCATAGGATTGAGATAACGGTTGGTGAGTACCCATTTCTCAACCATAGCCACGAATAAGAACTCACGCATCTCTTTGATACGCACATTGGACTTCTATCTGTGGAACTTTGCTTTATAATTCATATGAACTGCGTGGTTTAACCTTTTGCATTGCACTGTTTAATTATTATTATAATTATAGTGAATCTTAATCTTATTCTGTGCACTGCCACTGTTCATTTCCTCTCCTTTTTCACCCTATGCTCAATGATATTGTATATATATATATAAAACTACTGTATATATATCGGCATTGATTTTACATTGATTTTACTTGCATTGTATGATTTGTAAACTACTTGCAGTAAGCACTATATACGTTTGACTAACCTTTATATACGTATACACATTTGTCCTGTTACCAGCTTTACTATAGATAGACCGTTGTTCTTGCGCACAGATACCGTGCAGCTTTCAAAAAAAATCCCCAAATTGTATTTTTTATACAATATTTTATAAATTGTCTTATAAATTATTGTAGATGGACTGAAGTTTTGTGCGCTTAGGTCAATTTTCCTTTCTTTACTCAAATTTACAGTTTGGAAGAACTTTAGGGATATCTCTTCCGCTTCTTGACCCAGCTGCAGAGACACAGTTTACAGTGTAATTGGTTGTAATAAGCAACCTTTACCAATATCCCATTACAATTTATTTAATTATTAATATTAATACTATTATTTTGATGTTTTGGGTAACCTAGCACAGTCCCAGAGTCGTGGTTTATACCACATCATCTTTGCTCTTGTTTTATGATTTTATATATATATATATATATATATATATATATATATATATATATATATATATAAAGAAAAAACAAACTTGCACTCGCTGGTCTTTTTAGTGAAATAATTTACTGAAAAATTGTGACGTTTCGAGGACAAAAAATCCCCTTCCTCAGACAATGTGTTTAGCAAACAAGAGTGACTTTATACACTGTGTAACCCAAACCCCTCCCCTCAATTAGACAAAAACCGCCAAATTGGTAACCATGGTGACCACTGAGTCACATTGTACACAACAAGTGTTTACCATATAAAATATGTGCTATCGTATAAACATATTTAAAGATGAGCCATCCTGGCTCTGACAAAACAGTGACAGCCCAAGTGCGCATTAGGGAAACTGTGATGCAATGGAAACGAGCGTGAAAAACAAGCAGATTACTTGATAAGATTAATGAGAGTTGCCATTCAATCATTCATACTGCCCTTTGTTACTCCATAGCGAGTTACAGATGCTAAAGAGTCAAATCGCCAGTTTTAAACTCACCAAAAATGAAACATAACCCACAGACTCAGGAGCCGATCACTGCCGCATCGGTATACAACGCCGGGTAGAGAACCCGGAACTCAGAACTACGCAGGCCTCTCACGTGGGGGGCAATTGGCCAATCACCGGGATTGTTTACCGTTGCCATAGTGACCTTTAGCCACAAGTCACACATATGCTCTACAGTACTAGAATATACACGCATGATGGAAATAAAGCGCTGGAATTAATAAAGTTACGATTAAAATTACACTTAAGTTGTAGCAGACTACAAATCACAGAGAAGGTCACAGATGTACAATCGAACTCCACACGTCTGTAAATACATGTAACAATGGTCAGAAACCCGATTGTTATATGTTCAATATACTCTATCAGGCAAACACTTCCACAATCAAAAAGTTGTAATTACACCATTGACCTTATTGGCCATGATGTGCCATAAACCCCATGCATATTAGTATTGTAGCCATAGGTATCACAAAGATAAGGACTAAGACAGGATTAGAGCTAACAGTGTTAAAACTGACAAGAATATAGTGTCGCCCCCAAAAAGAAGAAAATAAAAAGAAGGAAAATCAGAAAAACGAAATAGTTACATACATTAGTGAAAACATGTAGATAACGTCCTCCACGTTCACCACATAACACCAATATAAACCCCATTCAGAGTACGAAAAAGAAAGGGGAAATAAACATAGATCAAAGCCCAAATCACCAATACCGGTGTAAAGAAAATGAGAGGAACTTAAGTGAGTGAAATTGGATGGTACGTGGACTCTTCCAAAAAGATTTTTTTGTTGTTAAAGGCACAAGGCAAAAATACTTCAGTCTATAGAGAACATTGCCAGACTATAGAAAACAGTGCCAATCAAACATAGTATTCAGTCCCTGTGGTTTAATCGAAAGATCCACTTGGCCTCAATTTGTAGAAGGAGTGTATCCCTGTCACCCCCTCGCCTCAGTGGGGGGACATGGTCTATTAGTGTAAATCTTAAATCCTGGAGTCCATGGCCTTTTTCCACAAAGTGTCTAGCTACTGGCTGGTCACTCGAACCCTTTTTAAGTGCCTGTCCTGATTGAAGACCTATGGTTGGCAAACTGAGTTCTGGCAGAGTAGAGTGCAAGCTGAGAATGATGACAAAACCCTGACTACATCTAGGAACAAGGATGAGAAGAGAATGACATTCACAACTATATATAGTCCCTTGACGAGATCTTTGGGAAAGTCATTAAGAGAACATTGGCACATTGTGCAGGGTGATCCATCACTCCCATTCAACAATTGGCAACATCCTAGAGTGGGGTACAAACGTAATAAGAACCTTAAAGATCTTCTGATGCTAACGGATCCGACTCACTGCTATACCCATGAGACATGGTTGTCACAGAAAAAGAAACCAGGGTGTTATAGGTGCTTAGGATGCACGACCTGCAACTCTATGATCCCAGGGGCCACCTTTGGCCACCCACACCGTAACCAGAGATACAAGATCAGACATGTATTAACTTGTACCACCACCCATGTGGTTTATCTATTAAACTGTAGCTGTGGGCGTTTTTATGTGGGTAAAACCACAGATGATGCCAGAACTCGGTTTGCCAACCATAGGTCTTCAATCAGGACAGCACTTAAAAAGGGTTCGAGTGACCAGCCAGTAGCTAGACACTTTGTGGAAAAAGGCCATGGACTCCAGGATTTAAGATTTACACTAATAGACCATGTCCCCCCTACTGAGGCGAGGGGGTGACAGGGATACACTCCTTCTACAAATTGAGGCCAAGTGGATCTTTTGATTAAACACTCTTCAACCACAGGGACTGAATACTATGTTTGATTGTAGTCTTGCAATGTTCTCTATAGACTGAAGTATTTTTGACTTGTGCCTTTAACAACAAAAAAATCTTTTTGGGAGAGTCCACGTACCATCTAATTTCACTCACTTAAGTTCCTCTCATTTTCTTTACACCGGTATTGGTGATTTGGGCTTTGATCTATGTTTATTTCCCCTTTCTTTTTCGTACTCTGAATGGGGTTTATATTGGTGTTATGTGGTGAACTTGGAGGACGTTATCTACATGTTTTCACTAATGTATGTAACTATTTCGTTTTTCTGATTTTCCTTCTTTTTATTTTCTTCTTTTTGGGGGCGACACTATATTCTTGTCAGTTTTAACACCGTTAGCTCTAATCCTGTCTTAGTCCTTATCTTTGTGATACCTATGGCTACAATACTAATATGCATGGGGTTTATGGCACATCATGGCCAATAAGGTCAATGGTGTAATTACAACTTTTTGATTGTGGAAGTGTTTGCCTGATAGAGTATATTGAACATATGACAATTGGGTTTCTGACCGTTGTGACATGTATTTACAGACGTGTGGAGTTCGATTGTACATCTGTGACCTTCTCTGTGATTTGTAGTCTGCTACAACTTAAGTGTAATTTTAATCGTAACTTTATTAATTCCAGCGCTTTATTTCCATCATGCGTGTATATTCTAGTACTGTAGAGCATATGTGTAACTTGTGGCTAAAGGTCACTATGGCAATGGTAAACAATCCCGGTGATTGGCCGATTGCCCCCCACGTGAGAGGCCTGCGTAGTTCTGAGTTCCGGGTTCTCTACCCGGCGTTGTATACCGATGCAGCAGTGATCGGCTCCTGAGTCTGTGTGTTATGTTTCATTTTTGGTGAGTTTAAAACTGGCAATTTGACTCTTTAGCATCTGTAACTCTCTACGGAGTAACAAAGGGCAGTATGAATGATTGAATGACAACTCTCTTTAATCTTATCAAGTGATCTGCTTGTTTTTCACGCTCGTTTCCATTGCATCACAGTTTCCCTAATGCGCACTTGGGCTGTCACTGTTTTGTCAGAGCCAGGATGGCTCATCTTTAAATATGTTTATACGATAGCACATATTTTATATGGTAAACACTTGTTGTGTACAATGTGACTCAGTGGTCACCATGGTTACCAATTTGGCGGTTATTGTCTAATTGAGGGGAGGGGTTTGGGTTACACAGTGTATAAAGTCACTCTTGTTTGTTAAACACATTGTCTGAGGAAGGGGATTTTTTGTCCTCGAAACGTCACAATTTTTCAGTAAATTATTTCACTAAAAAGACCAGCGAGTGCAAGTTTGTTTTTTCTTTCTATATTGATTTTTACTAGCACCCTGGCAGTTGTCATTAAGTGAGAGTGCACATCTTTGCTACTGTTATATATATATATATATATATATATATATATATATATATATATATATATTTATTTCTGTAATATATGTAACCCTCCACCCTGAACCCCAAAGCAGCTCTTTAACCCCCCCTCTCGGCCATCTAGGCACTATTAACTCTCTGCCCACTAACCATTTTGTAGTTTTTTTTATTAATTATTTAAAAAATTAATTCCTGTAGTGTAGCAATCCCCCCTCCCCCCAACTGATTGCATGGAGGCAATCCTGCCTCCCCATTCCTATCCCCTTTCCATAGTGTAGGAAACTTATCCCTCCCTCACTAAATATTTGTTTTGTGGTAGAGAATCCCCACTTCCTCCCTCCTCCTGTGATGCACCACAAAAAAATGCCCACCACCTCCCTCCTTCCCTCCCACACCACAAAGTGATCTACCTTCATATGGTAAAGGGAGCATGATCAGTGCTCCCTTACCATATGAAGGCAGATTCCTTCTGCCTCTGGCTGAGGTCTTAGCTGTCAAAGCCGACAGCCAGGACCACGGCATGATGCAGAAGGTTTGAAGTAGCTACTTTGTCAATATGATACTCTGAGCAAAGTACCCTGTGACTTAACAGCTTCATCCAGTAGGCAGAAGGGGTTAACTTAGCTGAATCAGTGCTAAATCACCATAAGGAAATAAAAGAGGTCAGGCTATCCCAGTTTCTTTCCCTAACTGTACATGTGATTGATTAGCAAGGGTTATTTTGTTCCGGGGGACAGGGAAATCAGTTAAAAGAAAAAACATGAATAAAATACTGACAAAATAAAGCTGCATTATTCATTACAGAATTATTCTCATAAATGAAGGTAAATTGTTATACAACAATCTGTGTTAAATATCCCTGTGACTTTACTGTCAAAATAAACAGCTTAAAGGACAGGAAAGTCAAAATTAAATTTTCCAGTTTACTACTATTACCAAATCTACCTCTTTCCCTTGGAATACTTTCTACAAACGTCATGAGAGTGAGCTAATTTAGGCTCATGTTTTCAGCACTCTGTATATAACATTGCTACAAACATTGTTGCAAACACTTCTCCCATATAGTGCTCAACACACAAGCATGCTCATAAGCATACCTCAGTATAGATAGATAGAGCATGCAATTAAATGAAACTTTCCAATATATTTCCATGATGAAAACATGCACATTTGTTTTGTGCAAAGTGAGGATCCAGCTCCTACTGAGCATGTGCAAAAGTGCACAGTAATATATGTATATATTCTTTGTGATTGGCTAAGGTCTGTCACATTATACAGAGGGAGGAAAACTGGATTAACTTTGATCAAAAATATAATACTGCTAATTTTAAATTCAAAGTGCCATTGCATTGCCTATTTACAGTGTACTTGTCAATTATTACATTATACTGTATTTAGTGGTCATTTAATGTGTATAAATAGTGCTCTCTTTAATGCATATGACACAGGTGATTAAATAGTGATCTTTCATGCATGTGACACAGGTGTATAAATAGTGCTCTTTCATGCATGTGACACAGGTGTATAAATAGTGCTCTTTCATGCATGTGACACAGGTGTATAAATAGTGCTCTTTCATGCATGTGACACAGGTGTATAAATAGTGCTCTTCATGCATGTGACACAGGTGTATAAATAGTGCTCTTTCATGCATATGTCAAATTTTAGAGCTTTCTGTCCCTATAAATTTGAAGAAAAAAACATATAGTGGAATTCCCATTTTTAGTACATGTTTTATAGACTCTTCTTTTAATATAACCTGAACATCTTAAAAAAATGGTCCTTGGTAAGGCAAATCAATAGTCCCCTCAATTAAACATGCACTGGGGGAACACAGTTTAAAATTCAAATATAATTTTAGTGAATAATGAAACAAAATTGATTCCATCAGAAACAAAATTATCTCTTAACACACTACCAGTCTCTAAACCTCTCAACTATTCCAAATGTCCAAAACCCAGAATGCCACAAATTCAGCAAATTTTGTCCCTGTTGTTGAGGAAGATGTTTCTGCACTTATGTTTTCCTCTCACCTCACTACCTGTCCCCTGGATCCCATGCCTTCACACCTACTGCCCTCCCTCTCTCCTACTCTTACTCCAATCCTCACACATAGTTTTAATCTATCCCTCATATTTCCCTCATGCCTTAAAAATGCACTAGTCACATATCTTAACAAAAGTTTTTCTCAATCCAACATACCCATCTAACTGCTGAAAATGTTTTCCCTACTCCCATTTGCCTCAAGACTTCTTCTTGTAAATACAACATTTCCTCACATTAAACTCCCTCCTTGATCCATTGCAATCTGAATTAAGCCCCAACACTCAACAGAGACAGCAATCATTAAGGTT